>NW_015151790.1:10620-77018 GCF_000732505.1 Cyprinodon variegatus | reverse complement strand
TATATATTCCTCTTTTTTTAATTCTGTTTCTCAGATTGTTTTTACAAAGTCCATTTTTTTTAAATTGTTTTACAGATCACTTTCTCTCTTTTTAAGAAGGGACACAGGTCTCTCAATTTTAAGGAAGAGAATGATCTGTAATCTGAAAAAACAGAACTTTAAAACAAAAAATTAAAAATATAAAATCTGTAAAAATATATTTTTTGAAATAAAATGTACAAGTATATATGTAAAAATATTCAGATAAAATGAAATTAAGAATAACTAGTCAAAGATAACATATGAAAAATAAATACATTAAAAAAATATATATAAGAAGACGGAAAAACCAAATCTGAGAGAATTACAGAGTCTCTCTCACAACCTATTTTTGATTAAAATGTTTTTTAAAGTTTCATTTCTGGATTGCATTTTATTGATTAATTATTAATTTATTTTTTCAAATTTCCATTTCCAAAATATGTTCTTTACTTGCACCAACAATGTAAGAAACCTCCATAGGGGTCATGAGATCATTAATGACTTTAAAAAGAAAAAAAAAGGAGACGATGGCATCAAGAAAATGAACTTTCAAATCTTAAAAGCTCAATAAACAGGATAATCAAAGGACATCATGGCAGGATATGATGTTTCGCAAAATATGCTTCATTTTTATCATTTCCTCACTGTTTTCAAACAACACAGACAATCCAAATTACCACAGTGTTGCATCATTCTTCCTGGTTTCATCCATTTGGGATCAAAGGGAAGCCCTTCCTACTGCCTGAGGTTTCTCTCTCTGTTTTTGCTGGATGTTGGATTTAAACACTTTATAGTTGTGCGGCAATATGATTCTCCGTTTCAGACACAGAACCAAATCTGATGCGAGTTTGTTGGACTTAAATTCCCTTTTCAAAATGCTTTATTAATACAATTAAAGGCATAGATCTGGATTACAAAAAATCCTTCGGTGTCTTATTAGAGATACTATCATGACTATCATTGTGTCAGTAATTAACAATGATTTTTATGGGTAACCCTCAATTTGTCTTGTCTGCCGAAGTTCATCTCTCTCCTCCGTTTCCACTTAATTTCAGCAAAGACTCTTATCACACCTCTGCAGTTTATTCAGCTCTTTTGAAGGACTATTAACATGTTTAAACCATAGTTTCATCAGCTCATGAAACAATGATTGGTTAGAGGTGGCCAGCTGTTTTTATCTTCAAGAAATTGGTTAATAAATAGGATGAATTGATAAAAAAAATATAAATTTTTTTGTTAAATGACATTTAAAGTAGTAAAAATGTGCAGCTCTTTGAATTGCTGCTGGAGTTATTACTGTAGGTGCTGATGCTCTACTACACTGGAAAAATGATCTAGAAATACGTAAACATTTCTTAAATTAAGTTTATTTAACCATAATTTGAGCAGGTAAACGAGATAGTTGGCCAATGGAATGAGTATTTTTACTTTTAAAATAAGATAATTTGATAATATGCACTTGAAATGAGACAATGCAATTGTGTTTTCTTATTTTAAGTGTAAATTGTCTTGTTCCATTGGCAAGATCTCTTTTACCTCTTCAATCCAAGAACAAATGCACTTATTTAAAAAAAAAAATTACTAGATGTAGAGGCTGCAGAAACCTGTGCAAGTGTTTAAAGGTGATTGACCTTTAGCGCTAACATTTTGCTTTATTATCTGTAAGGTAAAATTATTAATATTCTAAGAAATAAAAGCATGAAATATTTCCCAGTGTGTGTTACATTTTTCAGATGCCTCTGTATGTTTGTGTTATCTTATTCAGTGGTTGTCTTTGTTGATCAGGTACCTCCATTCCGCCATGATCATATACCGAGATCTGAAACCCCACAACGTGCTCCTGTTCAACCTGAAAAGCGACTCCGACATCATCGCCAAAATCACAGACTACGGAATCGCTCAGTACTGCTGCAGCATGGGAGTGAGGAGCTCCGAGGGAACTCCAGGTAGGACAGAGGCCCCTTCTCTGACAGCAGCCACAGTGTATGAAAAGTTCTGACGGATCTCCATGCGGCAGGTTTCCGAGCTCCTGAGGTGGCCCGAGGTAACGTCATCTACAACCAGCAGGCTGATGTGTTCTCGTTCGGCCTGCTGCTCTACGACCTGCTGACGAGTGGCGAACGCATTTCAGACGGGATGAAGTTCCCCAGTGAGTTTGATGAAACGGCAGTGCAGGGAAAGCTGCCAGGTGAGGTTTAACTGCTCAACTTTGCTAGGTTTTTTTGTTCATACACTCATATAGGGTTTGTTAATGTGCACAGATCCGGTAAAGCACTACGGCTGCTCACCTTGGCCAAGCTTCCAGGCTCTGATGACAGATTGTCTGAAGGAAAGCCCACAGGATCGTCCCACTTCTGCTCAGGTGAGGACCTCAGCAACATCAAAGGAATGTGTAAAAATAACTCTTAAAGTGGACCTGAATATCTGCAGGTACCAGCTAGGTTTTAGAAAAGGACACAGATTCCAACCAGGAAGCTTTTTCTTCTCAGTTTGTTTTTTACAATTAAAACATTTTCTCTCTATCCACGCTCATTCATCTTTTTTCTGGGATGTGTGCAGGTGTTCGACAGGCTGAATTCAGGGGAAATGCTTTGCTTGATGAGTGAAGTGAAGGTTTCCAGCATGTTCGGTGCTCAGTGCATCACTATGAGCTACAGCCGCTGCAGCAGCAGCCACCAGAGGACGTCAAACCCCGTGGCCTGGCTCGGCGGAGGCAGCAGCTATCACAAGAGGGGCTTGGTCACAGCAGTGGACCTGCAGACCAATACGGTCACCTCACAGGTACACGCACCGATCCTTGACCCCATTCCTCCTGCAGAGAAAAACATTGTCAATGCAGATTGATAGTTGGACCAGTCTATTTATGCTCATTGGAAGAGGAATCCTCTGCAGCCTCTTAACGGTTCTTCCACTATCATTGCCCTGGATTTAGCTCCATCATGTCATTCCAGTTAAATGACAATGACATAGATTTTCAGAAGTGCAAGATTCTTTTTGAGTTGTAGAATATGGGTCAAACAGGGCTCTATGAATAGGAGGACAGATGTCTGCCAAAACATCAAAAGCATAATAAATACTGCAGGAAACAACATCTCATAAGCGCCCAACTATGTCACCACCAGGACTCTGTGCGCCTTTTCTGCTCTCTATTTACGCTGCTGTAGAGTCTCTCCCATGAACCTGCTTTTGTGGCTTATAGAAACTTTGTCACTTAGTCACTTTGAGGGTAGAACCAACCTGAAAAGGTAAAATGCCTGTGATTGGCTACTTTTCACGAGATCCCGCCTCTTCAGAGAGCACTGTTTTCCTCATAACTGCGGCTATGATAATTAGCAAAGCATCTTCAGGTTAAATGCTGCTCTTTTCTAGAGTTTAACTCTTAGTTCTAATCCAACCGCTGTCTCTGTCATTAACTAAAAATTTTATGAACACAATTCTGGACACAAAAGATAAAGTGCTTAACAGTAGCTCTAAAGTGATCAGAAATGTAAATGACAAGCTGTAAACCTGAGTTCATTCAAGCATTACTCTCCTCAATATAAACAGTGAAGCAATCATTAGCTTAGCTTATATGACGTTCCAAATTTAACATCAATCTTTTTAGAGGATATTACTACTGCTGTCAGAACACATTAATGAGGGGGAGTGGCGGCCGAGTGGTTAGGGCATAGAGCGTGGAATCCTGAGGTTCTGAGTTCGAGCCCCACTTCCACAGACTGCCACTCTGTGTCCCTGAGCAAAGACCCTTAACTTCACACTGCTCCTTGGTGCCGCACCATGGCAGCCCACCGCTCTCCAAGGGGATGGGTTAAATGCAGAGGTAAAATTCTCCAATGTGAGATAATTAAATTTCAAATGTTAATATTAAACTAAGTTATTTAATGATGACTTCTATTCACCGTTTTTTGTGTGTCCTGTTTTGCCAATATAACTCCAGGTATCGATTTCCCAGAGCTAGGTAATAGCCCAATAGATTTGTTTTTACAAGCAAACCATTACGGTTGTTGCCTTAAGGTTCTGGTTGGTGCTTCTGTATGAAATGGGAATGCTCTTAAGAGGTTTTTAGGATGCTTTTAAAAGAAATAGTTTTAATTTAGTCCTAGAAGGACTGTGTCTTTGTCCTACCTTCAGCGCAGACATCGGCCAGCGACGCATTCTCTGCTGCTGTTCTCCCATCTTCCGCAGTTAGCCCCAGGCAGCTGTAGCCTGTCCTAGCTCTGGTGCTGTTTCCCTATCTTCCGCTGTGGTTACTTGGCGCCAGAGGGAGACACAGCTGGCCGCCTTGTCCCGGTTCTGTTTCTCACTCCGTCGATGTGCTCACACTGATTTCTTGCTGCTCCTATCTGAGCACCGAAACGCCGACTCACCTCTGTTGTCTGGGTGTTTCATCGGCCAACGCCGGACAGCAGGGCCCAGAACTTGGTCAGGGATAGGCGGAGGTACGGCTGAAAGTAACCATCATTAGGATGTAGCTTCTGGAGGAGGCAGGGGTATTTGTTCAGCTTTTAAAAGAAAATGAAAGCGCTGTTAGTGCCTCGATAAATCCAAGTTAAACCAGCAAGCAGAAAACTCATCACTTAGACTACGTTGACGCTGCAGGTCTTGATGCTCAATTCCGATTATTTTGTGAAATCAGATTTTTTGTTTTTACGTTGCCGTTCATATTTCTAAATATATGCGACTTGTATGTGATCTCCTGTGAGAACTGCAGTCATACAAAGCAATTGTCCTGCATGCGGAGTAGAGGACGCAATGACGTCACAGACCAGCGTGCTCTATGTTTACGGAAGTAAACATGGATGTTAGTGCCAGTGCACATCTAGCGGTCTTTTCCAACCATAAAATCATCACATGTTTAAACATAAATACTGCTCTCTGCATCATCATCTGCCATGGTTGTTGTTTTTCTTGCCGCTTCTGCGTAGCAAGATGCATAATAGTGGCCTTTGTCTGGTATTAATGACGTTCAGGTCAGATGAATCCGACCTGGCCGTTCCGACACAGGTTGCATTTCAAAAGATCAGATTCGTATCGGATTCAGGACCACATAGTCAAGTGGCCTGGGTCGCATTGGAAAAAATCAAATCTGTGTTGTTCAGACTGCCATGAAAAGATCAGATCCAGGTCGCATATGGGCAAAAAAAAAATCGGATTTGGGTCACTTCAGGCTGCGTGTGAACGTAGCCTTAGTGGGTTTACTCGCTGTGCAAATTGCTTTCACTGGCCAGGCAAATTTCAAGGAAAGCAAAAGCAGGCGAAACTGCCGTAATAATTGTGGGTCTCACATGAGCGTGATATGTAATGTAACTGTGTGCAACTAGGAATAAAAGTCCTGTAAAGTAGCCAATCCCGGCATGGCTTCCCTCAATGTGATAAAAGTTGACATGAGCCAAAGAAACAGGTCCACAGGAAAGAATCTAAAGGAGCATGGTTGTGACATATTGCTGTCAGCTTTGGTTGTGATTTGATGACCTAAATGCAGAGGCAGAGGTGAGTTCTTGCAGTTTTAATGATAAAAACAGGTAACGGAGGCAGGAATCTAAAAATCCAACTTAAAATGACACGCAAACCAGAACCATGGAGACTTTAGGGGAAAAACAAGCACAAGGAGCCAAGGAAAGACAAGGAGCGACTAGGAAAGACGAGGAACTGCATAGGGAGAGTATTTATGGCTGAGTGAACAAAGGGAGGACTAACAAGCTGATTGGGAGCAGGTGAGAACAGAGGCTTCTAGGAAAAGAGCTAAGGAAAAGAAAACAAACACAAGAGGGCAACAAAGAAAAGCCTAAGAACTCAAATATATCCAGAAAACACAACAAAATAGGAATTAAACCAATAAAACTAGAACACAAAGAAAAAACATGAATCGACATGAAAACTGAAAACTCAAAGAAAACTTAACAAAATTAAGACCATAACAACTGAGGGGCTTTTGGTATTGAATCTGGACATGTAAAACATTTTAAAAGTGCACAGAGAGTAGTTTATGTGCCTCTATTTTAGATAGAACTGCTCTTATGCATATTTACCAGGCGTTTGACCTCTTGGCAGAAATCTGATTTCCTATATCCTGAATTCATGTTTCTGGTTATTTACACATTTTCTCCAAGCAAACCTACAAGGCCTTTAAAGACCAGCTGAATTTACTCAGAGCTTTTTTCACAAAGCAAACCTTATTTAGGTTATTTAAAGTTAAAGTTTGTTTAGGGGGCATCGTTACAAAGGTGGCTGAAAATAAATGGATTAAATCCAATGCAGTTTATTTATATAGCTCCAATTCACAACAACGGTAAGTTTACAGAGAGAATTCAGCCAGATCATGTCAGAATGAGAGAAATTTGGCAGGTAGTAAATGTGAAAATACTTTGTATTGGTGCAATGCATCTAGAAGATACTGCCAAGTCCAACTGTGGTTCACAGCTTTCTCTTTCCTCTGAAACAGGAGGTCGACACCAGCCCCGTCCTTTGCCTAGCAACAGTCCAAATCCCAAACGAGGAATGTGATTGGCTCGTAGCAGGAACACAGTCTGGCTCCCTACTGGTCATCAGCACTAAGGACGTGTCCTCTTGGCACCACCTGCAGAGCGTTAGCGACGCCGTCACCTCACTCTACTTCCACGTACATCCGCGGCGCACGTAAGTTATAAACATAGGCAGTGGACCCCCTGCCGCTCCGGCGATGGAAATCATCTTATACTAGTTCGGACAATCCCAAAGGATGTTTTAAGAGAAGAAAATGTTTAATCATAAAATAAAGTTGAGAAGGGAAGTGATGTAACGAGCAGGGGGTGTTGTAAATCAGTTGGCTTTTAGTTTTACCGCTGTACAGAAATCACAGTTGAGCCGCCGTCATCTCAAACCTTAACTTTAGGTTCCATAGATTTTTTGTCAAACTCCTGAAGGCTGCAGTCCCCACTCAGTTCATTAATCCCTTTTCTCATGTAAATGCCTGGATTAACGCTTTTCTCAGAGAACCATCTAACCTTCAGAGCTACATTTCAGCTCAAGGCTCTCTGTTGCCTGAGAAAAAAAAAATGGCTTCCTCTGTTTCTGCAGCCTCGGTTCATCTCTGCAAATATTGAGCAGCATTTGATTCCCTATTGCGGTGAAATTATTTCCAAGTTAGCTATTCAAGCTCGGGAGTCAGCAGCATCTAGCTCATGGTTGATCTGATTGAGGGACTCTGATTCCGAAGAAAAGAGTGCAACAGAACGGATGGCCAACATCTGAGAACCTGAATCGTATTGTTAGATGCAGCTGCATGAATATTCAATATTAAACTTGAAACTAACTTCATCACAGTAGAGAATACGCTGTGTTCTGCTTTGATGCTGGAAAAAATACACTGGGCCCTTTGGTCTCGTGTATGCAGAAGCAGAGTAAATACAAGCTGCAATGTTTTATTCCAATATTTTCAGTCCATGGTAAAAAAAAAATAAAATATCTAGATACATACAGTAGCAGCCATTCAAAATGGCCCTTCCCAGTCAAAAGCCAGCCGAATTGCAGCCCACTTCCCTGCAGCTCCCAGCAAAAGCCACTGCTGTGACCCCCCTCCTTCTCCTGGGCATCCATATTTATTGACCCTGACTCCACCCTTTCACTGAATTAGAGGGAGATGGCGCTTTTCTTTAGATCTCCACTCATGACAGACAGAATATTTTAGGACAGATTGATGTAAAAAAAAAAAGGAATTGTTGGATGACAGCCAAGGACCCATCAAGGAGAGTGGATAAATTTTGAATGGCTACTTCTTTATTCAACTGTGCAGCATCTGCTGTATTGACAATGAGGCAAATACAACTATTCATATGTAACTTTATATTGATACACAGAACTAAAGCGAGGTCTGTTCTTTGTTTTGCTGCTAGGGGGGTTTAGACAACTGAAACAGGTTGAGTCAGAGTTGTATTATTTTATTTTTTGCATGCAATTTGCATAAGAGATTAAATTCACATTGTGAGCACAATTGTGTACCGCATTTGATTACCTGATCTGAAACAAATTTCAGAAGGATGGATGGATGGACGGTTTAAAAGACTTTAGAGAAACAGAGGAGATCAGTAATGTTGATGGTGCAGAGTGAATCTCATAACTTAAATATTACGACTGGAAGCTAATAATGACTAAAACATTGACATGGGAGGTAGGCTCTTTATGATGCTTGGCTCAGCCTTTCTGTTATTACATGCACTCGGCCTGGTGCTGTTAGGGATTATTTGCTTTACAATAGTGCCAGTTATCAAGGTGGAGTGAAGGCACACCCTTTCAGAGGGGAGGGGCGATCGCAGGAAAACCTATTACTCTAGGGATTTGCACGGTTAAAGGGACATAAACATGTTATGACATTATTTAAATGTACAGTAGCTCACGCTAATGGCACACAAGAGTTTTTCTGGAAGATTACCTCATCCTGCTGGGGTAATATTTGTTATTTTGTTTAAAAAGTTGTTGTTGTTTCTTACTTTCTTAGTAAATATAGGCCGTTTGTGTATCCTTACAATAACAAACGAGGTAAAATACTGAGAATGTTGGCTGGAAGTAAACAGGGCTGTAGTCTACTGTGGCTAGGGTTGCCAACCGTCCCTTGAAAAACAGAATCCTTCCGAATATACAAATATAATTGCATTGACAATGAGCTGACAACATGACTAGCAAATATGCATCTAATTTAACGCTAATGCCCATCAGGTGTTCCTTTTTGTTTTTTTCAGTTAGAGTTGATGGCCCTAACTGTGGCTAGGCTGGTTAGCATCTCTCAGTGAAGTGTGGAAATAATGAAAGTCCTAGATGACGTTTAAAAAACAAAAGATTCCAAGAGGATAAGAATAGAACAGCGCTGGGAATCCAGTCTGAACTTTGGTGTTCACTTAAGTAGAAGCTAAATCTGCTGAGGTGCTCAGCTGCTGAAGTAATGGATGTGTAAATAAATGTCCTTATTATTACTTATACAATTTTCAGCAACGATATTAAGTCTCTTCAGTCTAAGTACAAGGAATATTATAAACAGATTAATGGACTGTTGACTCTCACCTTGATGCCGTGTCTCTGCATTTGTTATGAACGGTAATCGATTTATTCCGTTAATTTTTCCTCTATGTTCTGATAAGAGGCTCTGAGGAGGATTGACTAGAACTTAGAGTTGCTGCAGATCAGTTAATACACATAATATATATTATATAATACAGTAGATGGCGCCACATTTAGATCAGCTGGTCACACCCAGAGATGGGGTTCTATTTAGGCTTAACAAGGACGGTTTAAACACTATCAGGATGGGTGTTTGGTGGATATAACCCTATTTTATCAGGATCAAATGGGTCTTGATCATTTCTACACTACATATAACCCGACTACGCTTCTTTAAGTGCTGCACAGGTTCCGAGAATATTGTGCTTATCCATAAAACCTTTTGCAAAGACTGGCTCATCAATCTTAAACATTTTTTATTATCTAAATCAGGAAAAAGTTTAATTCTGGATTTCTTTGCAGCCAAAGACAGAACTACTTGCTGGTCGGGACCGCAGACGGAGTTCTTAGTGTTTATACTGAGTCTGCGCTCATGGTAAGTACTCATGCCTAACGATAAAATGAAGTGTTGTAGATATTGTTGTCATAGTAACCACCTGCTTCTCCTCTCCCTCCAGCAGGAGGACGGTCAGCCTGTTAAAACTCTGATGGTTGGAAGCGTCAGCACTCCTCTGCTCTGCCTGGGCCAGTCCACTCACTCGCTGGACAGCAGGACCGTGTGGGCCGGCTGCGGGACCAAGATCCTCGCTTTCTCCGTCGACTACGACGTCTGCAAGGCCATCGACACGAGGCCAAACCTCATCTTCCAGTGAGTCTCCTATGTGTGGTTTTTTAAAATAAAAAAAAAAGCTTCCTGAACGGTGCTGCTCCTGTTTTTATGTTTTATCCGCAGCGTTGAAATGAGTCCTGCTAACGTATCTGTGTTTGTTTGCATGTGCGCCATTACAGCCAGCAGCGGTCTCTGAGCAGCGAGGCGTCCGTCTCCCGCATGGTTGTGGACAAACACGTGTATCTCAGCAAAGCTGGGACTCAGACTGTCGAGGTGTGGGATAAAAGGAGTGAGAGGATGGTGGATTGCATCGACTGCGCTCAGATCATCAGGTACATGCCGCCGCCGCCTAGAGTTCGCCCGCTAAAGCAGACAGACTGTAATAGGTTCTGTTCCCCTGTAGGCGTGATTCTGGCTGCAGAGTGGAGCCGTCCGCCGAGGTTTCCCCCACCTGGGCCACGGTGAAGGCCCTGATGATGCAGAACACTGCAGCTCTCTGGATCGGCACTAGAGGGGGCTACCTGCTCCTGCTGGAGCTCTCCAAGCATCAGACGCTGCAGGTGTTGGCGCCATTGTGTGATTCCGTTCGCTCCATCGCCTCTGCTTTCATACGTGGGTCCACGGCATGTGCAGCCGCTTCACGTTGGTCATTTCAGGGGTTCATTACTGAGGAAAAACGTAGATCTAAGGAGCTGATTTGGTTTTGAAGGATTTTACCAACAGCTTCAGGCTGAGTTTACAGTTAAATACGTCAAATTACTTCTCTTTTACTCTGAGCAACAGCCTGAAGGTTAACTCCTCAGTCCTTCTGCTCGTATCTCCTTTGTAGCAAAGAGAGCGTGAGAACAAATAGGAAAAAAAAGAGTTGAGTAACTAAAGATAAGAAAAGAAAAACATTTTTAAGCAGCTGGGTTTTTGTTTGGCTTTTAGCTTCACAGTTTCTGGGGCTATTTGCGTGCGCACGACCCGGCACGCTGTGAGTTTTCCTTCATACGTAACAGTGTGTGCACTAATGTTGCTTTTCTTTTTCCTCTTTCCATCAATCAGAGTCGTTAAACTGGAAGAACGCTGTGCTGGTTTTGGGTCGGAGGCTCCCACGAGACAAGAACCATGACGGTGGGTGCGAAGTGTCCTCGTTTGCTCTGTCGCCTCGCTGCGCGGCTTTCTCTGCAGAAGTAACACGTGGGTGTTCCTGTTTGTTTTTGGTCCCTCAGATGAGGAGTCGGTGCTGATGGTGTGGAACAGCATGTTGCCTCTGGAGGTCAAAGACCTGAAAAAGCACTGTGAGAAGAGAGAGCGAGCCGCAGCCAGAATGAGGGAGCAGCTCCATCACACCTGAGCCACAGGTTCTCTCACCATCAGGCTTTTGGCTCGGTTCGTATCGTCAGAATCATTTTAAATTAATCAGAAAAAAAAAATCTTGAATTCTTTTTTCACTTTATTTCAAAAATACAGTTAAATGCTTTTGCTTTAGACACATTTAACCCAAAATATTGGCAGATGTTATTACACATCCCTCCATATCCATAGAAATACATCCTTCTGTCACTTATCGGTTTTCAGACAGTAGGGTAAATGGGGCTATAAAGTTAAAGCTGTTAATAAAAAAAGACAAAGCTCCACCCTTAGAGAGTCGTACCAGTATCTGTATGCTTGGTGTTAATGGGATAAACCAATTATGCTTGGTTTTTATAAGTAGCTTTAGCCCCAACAATTATTATCAGTAATAGCAGGTGCTGAAGTTTTACATCAGTACATGTTTTGTTTTAAAGATGAGTCAGCCAAAAGGGATTAACTCTTCAGCTGCAGTGAAGAGGATGTTTTACCTCAGCATCTAAAAACCAGGCGTACTTTTCACAGACTTTTCTGACGCTGGATGTTGAAGACAGAAAGGCTGCGGCGCTCCTGCAGGAACCCTGGGATTGACCGACTCATGTTTGATCAGACAATAGGCATCTTTATCACCATTGGTTTAATCTGGGTTCTTTCGTCCTCAAGCAGAGATGTGAACAAAATCCTGCCCCGAAAAAAACAGAGGTGGATTTAAACCTGGTGGACAACGGGACAGAAAAAAAACTGGAAAAAGACGCAAAAAGAAAAGCCATTAAAGTGTCATTTGATTATTTATTTCTGTATGTGTAAACATATGTATATATATACCGGTTTATTAATCTCTAAATTTTCCGATACTGCCTGCTTTGTAAATTTTTTCTGATTGTATTTACATCCTTTTAGCTGAATTTATTGTGATGCCAAACAAAGCAAGTCAGTAAAGCTATTTTGTACAAGGTACTGACTCTCGGTTTCTGTTGATCAAATCTGTTTTTTCTTTTTTTTTATTTGCTTAAAAATATTTATGATGCTAATGTACAATAAATCTGACAGTATTTTCCATTTGGTACCGTGAGGTTAGATAGTTCTGTTCCAATGCCAAAAATTGGAGAATTGCAGGCATGCTAAAAAGAGAGAAAATGCTTGATTTGATCTAAAGAAGGTTATAATTCAAGCTTATCGGTGTAAAAAGGAGAAGGAGCAAGAGACAAAAAGCTTTTTTAAGAAAAAAACTTTTTACAAAGCTGAAAATAAATCAGAGTGTCAAAGGACTCAGTAATGACTCTTTCAGGCATATTGATGCTAGTGTTTCTGAAGCCACTGTCACACCTCGACGATTTAGCCAGCATATGCTTGACGTCCCAGAATCCCCTAAAACTGTGGCATACGCTGAACTTTCTGTGGTTTTTCAATTTTGGGTGTATACATAGAGTATGCTTAATGAATCCAGAACCTATGTCCAACGACAGTCTACCTTATGCATACCGCATGACTGCGTAATGCATAAATTAAAGCTGCTCTCCACAGGTACATCGCTGCTCCTGAGGTGGGAAGCAATGCACCCAGAGGTACTGCCAGCCAAAGAAGCATAAATAAATTAATAAAAAGAGCGTCATGTGTGCAAGGACTGGCGGTTTCCTCCTGTGAACCCCCTTTTATACCAAGCGCTGCCAATACACCATTATACAGTAGCTGTGAGTTAGAAACATGTTCAGCAGTCGTCTGGAACACGTCAATACGTTTATATGGGCGTGCAGGTGGGCATTGGTTGGCGTGCACGACCCATGTATGGAGGCCTTAGTCCTCGATGCGGGCGATCCGGGTTCGAATCCGGCCAGTGGTCCTTTGCCACATGTCTCTCCCTCTCTCTCATACCCCCTTTCCTTTCAGCCTACTGTCAAAAAAACTATCCACTAGTGCAGTAAAAACTCAAAAAAATAAATAAATAGAAATACTTAGTTGACATGCGTTGGAGATAAGTTATGCACCACTTACTCATAGGTTTTGGATAAGCTATACACCATGACTTATGAGTAACTTACAGTACACTTAACGTATGCCAATGATCAAATAATTAATCTGTAACTTATGGCCCATGTATGAGCGTACGCTGGCATATGTCAAGAAATTTAGAGCATGCTCAAAACAAATACTTGCAGTATGTCGACGTGTGCCTTCGTTTCAGCGTGCTCCTAACTTATACAAAACTGACCCATTATTCATCCATTGTATGCCAGCGTTTTTGCCTGATTTTTTTGTATGTCAGACATACACTAGCTAAATCATCAAGGTGTGACATGGGCTTAAGAGGCTTAGTGGGAATGTAGTTTCAAGTGTTGAAGGGCATCCACTGTGTGGAACAGTAGATGGAGGGAGCATCATGATTGGAGATGCTTTAATAAAAAAATGGTTGCAGAAGAACATCGAACAGCAGCTTTTCATTCAGGTCGGCTGTTTGGAGGCATGGGAAAGCCTAAAATATGTAGGACATTAGGCCCCGAGGACCACGGATAAGACAACCTGATCTAGGAGTTTCATACATATTTAGTGATAATAACTAAACCATTGTTATGCATGTATTAATCAATGTTTATATAAATGTTATTGAGAACTTTAAAAGCTTATCACATGACTTTTCCCTCAGAAATGTAGCTAAAAAAAACACCCAGGCCACTTTTTGAATATCTGCATGCTTTAAAGTGTATCTGGATTTATATTGGCAAACAAAATGAAGCCTAGGCTGAAGCCTAGGCTGAAATTCATTGGAATAAACTGGATCATTGGAATAAACTGGATCATGCAATCAGAGGCTTATCCATGAATGAAGCAGCGAATTAGCATTTAACCACCTGATAATCCAATTAGTATCAGATTCCTGCTGAAACATTCAAATCAACAGCTCAACTTGCTCCCCAACAAGTATCTTAGTTGGATCATGTGTCAAACTTTGATTCTGATTACTCTGATTCAACTCTCCTCCATCCTCTTCTTCATATCTCCTAAAGCTCCATCTGTCTCCTATTGAACTAATACCCTGGACTCATACTGCTTTCACAAGGCAACACCAGCCAGTCCGGCAGAAGACTGCCATGGTAAGCCTGGTCCTGTCAGATTTCTTTCCAAGGGGAGTTTTTTTTTCTCCACTGTCGCTCTATGCTTGCTCATCGCGCAAGCTCATATAAACCTGCGCCTTGTTCCACCTGGCATCCATCTTCCTTCCATCTGCGTTCCACCACCAATTGCATCCCTGGTGGGCTTCATCTCTGTTCCCATTCAGCAGCTGCTGCATATAATCAAAGTAAAAATGAATTGTTCATTTACCCCACTGATGCCGGAGTGCCAAAGTCTAAAAATATTGTTTCAATAAAACCATTCTAATTGCCTTCCTTCTTCTGTATTTCTCAGACAGAGTTCTAGTATTGCTTTAATAAATATCATCCCAATGGGAGATGCCATGTTGTATCTGCATTTAAGATTAAAGAAGCTGAAAGAGGACAAACATGTTTTACCTGTGTCTGGAAATGTGCTGGTGGCCGAAGAGTTAAAAATAAGCAAAATAAACTGTAGGTCATTCTATCTTCCACTTTCTCTTGCAATGGAGTAACATCCGTACTTTTTTTCAAGTGAGAGAAATAATTTTAAGAAAAAAGAAAAAGACATAATAGCCAGGAAAAAAAACAACAGGTGTTGATTTTACCAGGTGAGTCAGTGCACCACTAGATGGCGATAAATATTTTACCTTGTCTCTTTAAAACAGATCCTATCTGCTCTTCTGCCATCATGTGAAAGAATATCCCATAAACAACTTCCTCCTCTTCTCATAACATTGTAAGATAGTCAGAAAGGCTGAGCCAACAAAGAGATCAGATCAAGCCCCAGGAAGAGGATTGTCAACTCTAACTTTACTTAAATATGTGCAAATGTTCATTAGTGAGGTTTTATGGAAATCTGGTCTTGATTTACATTTTCTATTTTTTATTTTAACTATTGACCAGCTGATATATGGCCTATTTCAGTTCAGTTGTTCTGAATAGACTGCTTGCTCTCATTTCTTTAGTAAACATTGTGAAGCTCCACTTAGAAAATGCAACTTCTTGGATTTTTTTTATTTATATTTTTTTTAACAGTCTTAATATTGTGATCAGGGTCTTTAACAAATGTATCGCAGATAAAAAAAAAAAATGCTATCTTCATCTGTGTTGTTTATAAATTTAGATGCAACAGAGTTGATAAAGTAAAACATGTCAAAAGTGCAGATCAGACGTTTATTTTTGGTGTTTATGCAGCCATTTTGGATTCTGAGGTAGATGTCATCCAAATGCAGACTTTTGTTTTTATAATTTATTTTTTTAAATCTTTTATAACTTTTATAACTATAACAGTTATAACTGTTTTCCAACTACTGTAATGATGCTGTTCATTGATTTTTTTTAAGTAGGGGTTTAGGAATCCCTGGAGAAAGGAATGACCCGTCTGTCTTTATGCTTCCACCTTTAGAAAGGTCACAGCGGAGGACTGTGTGGTCCTGTTGGGCTCAGCATCTACAACAAGGGCTAATTTAAGTGCATTAAAAAACAAAAAACTAATTAATGAGGCTGGCACCCAGGGATGGACTGGTCACTGGGCTTACAGGGCATTTGCCTGGTGGGCTGACTCCCATTTTTTGGCTGATCCATAACTACAATTCATAAATGTATTCATCAATTATTAAATTTATTGATCTGTATTCAATAACCTGTTAGTTTACCAAATCACCATCTAAGTAAAGCATTTCCACAGCAATGTGGCCCTTTTTTCAAATGAAATGCTGAACAATCTGCAGGTTTACTGGTGGTTCCTAGAATTTCTAAAAGTAGAAATTAGGGACTAAGGTTTATAGTTAGAGTGGTTTAGATTATCCAGAGCTAACTCTATAGTTATGCTGCTATAGGATTAGACAGCTGGAGGACATAAGGACCCCTTTTTCATCATTCTGCTTCATTCTATCTCTATTCTGGCACTCTGGCCTGTTTTCCAGTGTAGTCCTGTTTCTCTGACTGTGACTGGATGTTCTGTCTTTCATCATCTGACATGATAGCTGGATCAGAGCTCGTCTGCCTGGCTGTTTGTTTCCTGAACGGGACGAGATGGAGCTGGTTGACATTTACCTTTTGTATCTCTGCTTCTTTCTGTACATCTGCTTCTGTCTCCTTGAAACCTATTAGTACTTGGAAGATGGCCGCTCACACTGAGCCTGTTTCTGCTGTAGGTTTGTTAAGAGGGTTTTTTTTCCTCTCCACTGTCGCTCTTAGATCATTAAATTATCAGGCTGCTATGGTTTTAATTGTTTTTATAGACATTTCCTATCTGCTGAGCTGTTTGGGCATCAAATACGCAGTAAGAAATAAACATTACCCCCTTTGTAAATGTTTTTAAATATAAAGTGTAAGTTGTGTCTGTTTATTTTTCATTTAATTTATTTAATTTTTCGAAACAATCATTTCATGAAGCCTTTACAAATTTGTTCCTTTTATATCCATTTTTTAAATGGCTCAACATGTGCATTTATCCTCTGAGTGTCTCCCAATGAAATATATCTCATCATAAAGAAATCATGAAAAAACAAAAAACGGTCAAAATGTGGATCGTCTTTGACTTTTATTTTTGAACTGGAGGAGGGAGGGGGTGGGGTGAGACATCGCAAGTTAAGCATTTCATGAAAAAATATTTACAAAGAGGACTCGGTCCTCACCGACATGGACAGAACATTAGTAAAAAAACAAAGACATGAGAGTTAAGTACCTCTGAACCTTAAAAACACTGCTCTGATATCCAAACCATCAGGATAAATATATAATATTTATATTGTATTTACAGAATACCTCAAATTTACAACATGTGTGTATTCTATAAACAAATATAAATGATTTAGGCACACTTCAGTCCCAGACCACAACGGGATACAAACACTGTCTTCTCACTGATTTAAGCGAGGCTGACGTGAAATTTGGCCAGAAATGAAGAAAGATTTAGATCTTTGTGTCCTTCCATAGTGAATCCACTGAAAACAACTTCAATACTTGATTAAAATGAGACCTAAAAAACATTTTATACAGCAATTCTTTTCTGATTGTGAGGTGCAGTCGGGTTAGACAAGAACTTCTCTTCCGAAACCGTTAGTTTTTCTGCTTACAGTCACATAAGGTTCAGAGACGACAAACAACAGAGCAGCTACCTTATCTACTCAGATCAGACTTTGTGGTAACAATGTACGATGATAATGGCTGACTAAACGCACGCACAAGGGTGGAGGAGAGGAACGGCCGGGTAGGGCAAACTATCAGTCGGTCTACAAGTCCGACTCGGGCATATCTGGCATGTCCGCCATCAGGTAACCAATCCCGTAACGGCCGTTGGGAGCCGTGTTAACCTCCGCCCCCCCGCCGCTCTGCTTTCGGTAGATGTTTTTGCCGGGCATCGGCGAGGGTGCCTCGCTGGGTGTCTTGCCATGGATCAGGCTGGCGTCGTCGTCGTCCTCTGGCCGGGGGGTCTCCTTAATGACACGGCCCTTCTTATAGGAGACGGTGGACAGGCCACCGGTGTTCTCATCGATGATGTTGAAGAAGCGCAGGCAGAAGACCACCGGAACGGGCATGATGGCCATCACCACCAGGGAGATGCACACCGCGATCCCCCAGGGAGGGAAGTGAAGGGTCTTCTCCGTGGCCTGAAGGATGGGAGAGGAAAGAAAATAGATGTATGATCAGCTCTAATCCAAAATATGTTATTTACTCCTTACAGCTCCTTCAGAAAGTAATCAAACCTCAGGAAACATCACAATAAAACCACAAACCTCAGTAAATTTTATATAATGGAGAAACTAAAGCAGTTGCTAAGGAAGGTTTTTTGAAATGTTTTACCTTTAAAAATCTAACAGCTGAATTACATTTTACCTCCTTTACTCTATTACCCCCTAAATGAAACTTCAGTGCAACTAAACGAATCCAGAAAAAGCACTTCTAAAGAAAAACAGGTCTGACATCCAAACGGTTCATGGGGAGCTTCGATCAGAGCTAAAAGCAACTGGGCTGGGATACCTCTGGAGGAGCTGCAGAGATCCACAGCTCATATGTGGAAGACGATGCTCTGAACGCAGCATTGCCCCATGCTGTCAACATCCTTTTCTAAAGCACCAATGGGGAAGCTGGGCGAAGTGGATTTGATGACCCAACAAACCAACCATAAATTTTAGTGTTTTATTAGGAAAACAAACTGTAAAAAACATTTCTTTTTACTTTTCTTTCCCAATGAGTTACTAATTCATGGTGTCTCACGACATCCGATCTCTATAAAATACATTAAATGTTGTGACTTCTTTAAAATTAAAAATATGAAAACTTTAGCTTTACCTGACAAACTAAAGACTATGTTTAGAGCTGTGTCTCCTTCAGCTTTTATTATCTTTGGTTGTAAAATCACAGCTTTGGGTCTTTGACCAAACATCCTGTTTATTGTTCCCGGCTTTCATTTAACTCCAGGGTGACCGAGCCACAGAGCCCGGGTCCAGTGCTGGACGAAGTACTCAACAGCAGTTCATGAGTATTGAAACTCATAGTTAAATCTTACTCAACTATAAGTAAAAGTTACTCAGTCAAACATCTACTGAAGTTAAAGTATTGAAGGACACACTTTTGAATATAGTATTCAAAAGTACTTGCATTTAAAAGTACTTAAGCTACTCAAAAATATTCAAAAACACCAATAAAATGTTCTAATATCAGTACATCTGATGTATCGATGCGTAGAACCACCCGCTACAGATTCCACACCACTTGTAAAGAGCTTCAGCATAAAAATGCTGCTAAAAAAATAAGGACACCTTTTTTTTTATTTAAAAACAAACCAAAACAAAAACATACGTTTTTTTTTTTTCCATTTTCCTCACACTTTCACTGTGGAATAGTGACTAAAGAAACAGAAACTAGCCACATGGCAAGAACTAACGACTTAATAAAATTCAAACTACAAATAATATCTGCCCTGAGTTTCTCCCATTTGTGGAATGTCATCAAGACGTCCAAATTCATTCCTCAGGGCTGCTGTCTGGCATTTTAAAATTGCATTTCAAGAAAGAACAACAGCAACAGAGGTTCACAAACTAAGCTGAGCCTAAAGGAAAGTACAATATTTGACCTTGAAATGTAGTGGAGTGAAAGTTTTAAGTACCCACCAGAAATATTACTCAAGTAAAGTAGATACTCTAAAAAAGTACTTTAATAGAGTAATCAAGTAAATGTACTTTGTTACTTTCCACCACTGCCGGGGTCTCAGCAGATGGAACAGAGACGGCGACTCACCTCTTCCTGTATCCAGGCACTATAGCTGGGCGGCGTCATCGCCAGCTGGATGAAGCTGGAGCAGAGAAGGACCAGCAGCAGGATGGGCGTGATGTACTTCCACATGTAATAGTAGAAGCGGTACGGCGTAAAGCCCAGCATGTCCCTCAGGTCTTCAAAGAATCTGAGGAAGTGGGGAGGAGAACCCAATCACATTTTCTTTAGAAGCAAACAAATTATAAAAAAAGAACTGTTGACTTTATTTTAGTCACATGCCAACCTACAGTATGGAGTGACATTTGTTCCATTATTGTTAAGCAAAAAACATGTTTAGTATATGAAGATAAAAATAAAAAAAAACAACAATCCAGAATTAAACTTAACTGTTTTTTAAAAAAATTAAATTTTTTTCACATTTTCACTGTTAATTTTTTTTAGGATTTTTGTTGGAAAAATATTCATCACACTAAAAGTGAAACAAGACCCCCGCCTTGTTGACATCCTGTGTCTTTTTACTTGCAGCAAGGGGTTCCACAGGTAATGTACAACATCTGCCCAGATGGAGCCCAGGCTAAGATAATGCAAATAATATATTTCTTTCACTCACTTCTTTACCAACCTCCCCCTCACAGATTTACCAGCAGGAGTGTATCAGCATATAGGGTCAAAGCCAGGTTTTCTTCTACACCTAAATAGCAAATAAACTCCTCATTAAATATCAGCCCTGGAGAACTTTTTTCTTTAATTATAGGTCAAATTATCTTCACTTCTAAGGGCGGGCTTTCCTCTGGAGAGAAGACCCATTTCTGCTAGACGTTAGAAACANAGGGTTTTTTTTCCTCTCCACTGTCGCTCTATGCTTTCTCATCGTGCAAGCTCATATAAACCTGCGCCTTGTTCCACCTGTCATCCATCTTCCTTCCATCTTTGTTCCACCACCAATTGCATCCCCGGTGGGCTTCATCTCTGTTCCCATTCAGCAGCTGCTGCATATAATCAAAGTAAAAATGAATTGTTCATTTACCCCACTGATGCCTGAGTGCCAAAGTCTAAAAATATTGTTTCAATAAAACCATTCTAATTGCCTTCCTTCTTCTGTATTTCTCAGACAGAGTTCTAGTATTGCTTTAATAAATATCATCCCAATGGGAGATGCCATGTTGTATCTGCATTTAAGATTAAAGAAGCTGAAAGAGGACAAACATGTTTTACCTGTGTCTGGAAATGTGCTGGTGGCCGAAGAGTTAAAAATAAGCAAAATAAACTGTAGGTCATTCTATCTTCCACTTTCTCTTGCAATGGAGTAACATCCGTACTTTTTTTCAAGTGAGAGAAATAATTTTAAGAAAAAAGAAAAAGACATAATAGCCAGGAAAAAAAACAACAGGTGTTGATTTTACCAGGTGAGTCAGTGCACCACTAGATGGCGATAAATATTTTACCTTGTCTCTTTAAAACAGATCCTATCTGCTCTTCTGCCATCATGTGAAAGAATATCCCATAAACACCTTCCTCCTCTTCTCATAACATTGTAAGATAGTCAGAAAGGCTGAGCCAACAAAGAGATCAGATCAAGCCCCAGGAAGAGGATTGTCAACTCTAACTTTACTTAAATATGTGCAAATGTTCATTAGTGAGGTTTTATGGAAATCTGGTCTTGATTTACATTTTCTATTTTTTATTTTAACTATTGACCAGTTGATATATGGCCTATTTCAGTTCAGTTGTTCTGAATAGACTGCTTGCTCTCATTTCTTTAGTAAACATTGTGAAGCTCCACTTAGAAAATGCAACTTCTTGGATTTTTTTTATTTATATTTTTTTTAACAGTCTTAATATTGTGATCAGGGTCTTTAACAAATGTATCGCAGATAAAAAAAAAAAATGCTATCTTCATCTGTGTTGTTTATAAATTTAGATGCAACAGAGTTGATAAAGTAAAACATGTCAAAAGTGCAGATCAGACGTTTATTTTTGGTGTTTATGCAGCCATTTTGGATTCTGAGGTAGATGTCATCCAAATGCAGACTTTTGTTTTTATAATTTATTTTTTTAAATCTTTTATAACTTTTATAACTATAACAGTTATAACTGTTTTCCAACTACTGTAATGATGCTGTTCATTGATTTTTTTTAAGTAGGGGTTTAGGAATCCCTGGAGAAAGGAATGACCCATCTGTCTTTATGCTTCAACCTTTAGAAAGGTCACAGCGGAGGACTGTGTGGTCCTGTTGGGCTCAGCATCTACAACAAGGGCTAATTTAAGTGCATTAAAAAACAAAAAACTAATTAATGAGGCTGGCACCCAGGGATGGACTGGTCACTGGGCTTACAGGGCATTTGCCTGGTGGGCTGACTCCCATTTTTTGGCTGATCCATAACTACAATTCATAAATGTATTCATCAATTATTAAATTTATTGATCTGTATTCAATAACCTGTTAGTTTACCAAATCACCATCTAAGTAAAGCATTTCCACAGCAATGTGGCCCTTTTTTCAAATGAAATGCTGAACAATCTGCAGGTTTACTGGTGGTTCCTAGAATTTCTAAAAGTAGAAATTAGGGACTAAGGTTTATAGTTAGAGTGGTTTAGATTATCCAGAGCTAACTCTATAGTTATGCTGCTATAGGATTAGACAGCTGGAGGACATAAGGACCCCTTTTTCATCATTCTGCTTCATTCTATCTCTATTCTGGCACTCTGGCCTGTTTTCCAGTGTAGTCCTGTTTCTCTGACTGTGACTGGATGTTCTGTCTTTCATCATCTGACATGATAGCTGGATCAGAGCTCGTCTGCCTGGCTGTTTGTTTCCTGAACGGGACGAGATGGAGCTGGTTGACATTTACCTTTTGTATCTCTGCTTATTTCTGTACATCTGCTTCTGTCTCCTTGAAACCTATTAGTACTTGGAAGATGGCCGCTCACACTGAGCCTGTTTCTGCTGTAGGTTTGTTAAGAGGGTTTTTTTTCCTCTCCACTGTCGCTCTTAGATCATTAAATTATCAGGCTGCTATGGTTTTAATTGTTTTTATAGACATTTCCTATCTGCTGAGCTGTTTGGGCATCAAATACGCAGTAAGAAATAAACATTACCCCCTTTGTAAATGTTTTTAAATATAAAGTGTAAGTTGTGTCTGTTTATTTTTCATTTAATTTATTTAATTTTTCGAAACAATCATTTCATGAAGCCTTTACAAATTTGTTCCTTTTATATCCATTTTTTAAATGGCTCAACATGTGCATTTATCCTCTGAGTGTCTCCCAATGAAATATATCTCATCATAAAGAAATCATGAAAAAACAAAAAATGGTCAAAATGTGGATTGTCTTTGACTTTTATTTTTGAACTGGAGGAGGGAGGGGGTTGGGTGAGACATCGCAATTTAAGCATTTCATGAAAAAATATTTACAAAGAGGACTCGGTCCTCACCGACATGGACAGAACATTAGTAAAAAAACAAAGACATGAGAGTTAAGTACCTCTGAACCTTAAAAACACTGCTCTGATATCCAAACCATCAGGATAAATATATAATATTTATATTGTATTTACAGAATACCTCAAATTTACAACGTGTGTATTCTATAAACAAATATAAATGATTTAGGCACACTTCAGTCCCAGACCACAACGGGATACAAACACTGTCTTCTCACTGATTTAAGCGAGGCTGACGTGAAATTTGGCCAGAAATGAAGAAAGATTTAGATCTTTGTGTCCTTCCATAGTGAATCCACTGAAAACAACTTCAATACTTGATTAAAATGAGACCTAAAAAACATTTTATACAGCAATTCTTTTCTGATTGTGAGGTGCAGTCGGGTTAGACAAGAACTTCTCTTCCGAAACCGTTAGTTTTTCTGCTTACAGTCACATAAGGTTCAGAGACGACAAACAACAGAGCAGCTACCTTATCTACTCAGATCAGACTTTGTGGTAACAATGTACGATGATAATGGCTGACTAAACGCACGCACAAGGGTGGAGGAGAGGAACGGCCGGGTAGGGCAAACTATCAGTCGGTCTACAAGTCCGACTCGGGCATATCTGGCATGTCCGCCATCAGGTAACCAATCCCGTAACGGCCGTTGGGAGCCGTGTTAACCTCCGCCCCCCCGCCGCTCTGCTTTCGGTAGATGTTTTTGCCGGGCATCGGCGAGGGTGCCTCGCTGGGTGTCTTGCCATGGATCAGGCTGGCGTCGTCGTCGTCCTCTGGCCGGGGGGTCTCCTTAATGACACGGCCCTTCTTATAGGAGACGGTGGACAGGCCACCGGTGTTCTCATCGATGATGTTGAAGAAGCGCAGGCAGAAGACCACCGGAACGGGCATGATGGCCATCACCACCAGGGAGATGCACACCGCGATCCCCCAGGGAGGGAAGTGAAGGGTCTTCTCCGTGGCCTGAAGGATGGGAGAGGAAAGAAAATAGATGTATGATCAGCTCTAATCCAAAATATGTTATTTACTCCTTACAGCTCCTTCAGAAAGTAATCAAACCTCAGGAAACATCACAATAAAACCACAAACCTCAGTAAATTTTATATAATGGAGAAACTAAAGCAGTTGCTAAGGAAGGTTTTTTGAAATGTTTTACCTTTAAAAATCTAACAGCTGAATTACATTTTACCTCCTTTACTCTATTACCCCCTAAATGAAACTTCAGTGCAACTAAACGAATCCAGAAAAAGCACTTCTAAAGAAAAACAGGTCTGACATCCAAACGGTTCATGGGGAGCTTCGATCAGAGCTAAAAGCAACTGGGCTGGGATACCTCTGGAGGAGCTGCAGAGATCCACAGCTCATATGTGGAAGACGATGCTCTGAACGCAGCATTGCCCCATGCTGTCAACATCCTTTTCTAAAGCACCAATGGGGAAGCTGGGCGAAGTGGATTTGATGACCCAACAAACCAACCATAAATTTTAGTGTTTTATTAGGAAAACAAACTGTAAAAAACATTTCTTTTTACTTTTCTTTCCCAATGAGTTACTAATTCATGGTGTCTCACGACATCCGATCTCTATAAAATACATTAAATGTTGTGACTTCTTTAAAATTAAAAATATGAAAACTTTAGCTTTACCTGACAAACTAAAGACTATGTTTAGAGCTGTGTCTCCTTCAGCTTTTATTATCTTTGGTTGTAAAATCACAGCTTTGGGTCTTTGACCAAACATCCTGTTTATTGTTCCCGGCTTTCATTTAACTCCAGGGTGACCGAGCCACAGAGCCCGGGTCCAGTGCTGGACGAAGTACTCAACAGCAGTTCATGAGTATTGAAACTCATAGTTAAATCTTACTCAACTATAAGTAAAAGTTACTCAGTCAAACATCTACTGAAGTTAAAGTATTGAAGGACACACTTTTGAATATAGTATTCAAAAGTACTTGCATTTAAAAGTACTTAAGCTACTCAAAAATATTCAAAAACACCAATAAAATGTTCTAATATCAGTACATCTGATGTATCGATGCGTAGAACCACCCGCTACAGATTCCACACCACTTGTAAAGAGCTTCAGCATAAAAATGCTGCTAAAAAAATAAGGACACCTTTTTTTTTATTTAAAAACAAACCAAAACAAAAACATACGTTTTTTTTTTTTCCATTTTCCTCACACTTTCACTGTGGAATAGTGACTAAAGAAACAGAAACTAGCCACATGGCAAGAACTAACGACTTAATAAAATTCAAACTACAAATAATATCTGCCCTGAGTTTCTCCCATTTGTGGAATGTCATCAAGACGTCCAAATTCATTCCTCAGGGCTGCTGTCTGGCATTTTAAAATTGCATTTCAAGAAAGAACAACAGCAACAGAGGTTCACAAACTAAGCTGAGCCTAAAGGAAAGTACAATATTTGACCTTGAAATGTAGTGGAGTGAAAGTTTTAAGTACCCACCAGAAATATTACTCAAGTAAAGTAGATACTCTAAAAAAGTACTTTAATAGAGTAATCAAGTAAATGTACTTTGTTACTTTCCACCACTGCCGGGGTCTCAGCAGATGGAACAGAGACGGCGACTCACCTCTTCCTGTATCCAGGCACTATAGCTGGGCGGCGTCATCGCCAGCTGGATGAAGCTGGAGCAGAGAAGGACCAGCAGCAGGATGGGCGTGATGTACTTCCACATGTAATAGTAGAAGCGGTACGGCGTAAAGCCCAGCATGTCCCTCAGGTCTTCAAAGAATCTGAGGAAGTGGGGAGGAGAACCCAATCACATTTTCTTTAGAAGCAAACAAATTATAAAAAAAGAACTGTTGACTTTATTTTAGTCACATGCCAACCTACAGTATGGAGTGACATTTGTTCCATTATTGTTAAGCAAAAAACATGTTTAGTATATGAAGATAAAAATAAAAAAAAACAACAATCCAGAATTAAACTTAACTGTTTTTTAAAAAAATTAAATTTTTTTCACATTTTCACTGTTAATTTTTTTTAGGATTTTTGTTGGAAAAATATTCATCACACTAAAAGTGAAACAAGACCCCCGCCTTGTTGACATCCTGTGTCTTTTTACTTGCAGCAAGGGGTTCCACAGGTAATGTACAACATCTGCCCAGATGGAGCCCAGGCTAAGATAATGCAAATAATATATTTCTTTCACTCACTTCTTTACCAACCTCCCCCTCACAGATTTACCAGCAGGAGTGTATCAGCATATAGGGTCAAAGCCAGGTTTTCTTCTACACCTAAATAGCAAATAAACTCCTCATTAAATATCAGCCCTGGAGAACTTTTTTCTTTAATTATAGGTCAAATTATCTTCACTTCTAAGGGCGGGCTTTCCTCTGGAGAGAAGACCCATTTCTGCTAGATGTTAGAAACAACATTTTATTGGTCAATGGGCGAATGTTTGCATTGGGCTGAAAGGGATTTGGGAAAAGTAATTTGAAAAGAATGCAATTCATAATAGTCAATCTGTAAAAAGTATATATATATGTATATATAAAAGGAAAACAAAGTTTGAAAAAATAAATTAGGAAAAAAAATATTAGAAAAACATAATCTGAGAAAACAACAAAGTTCCTCTCAAGAGCATTTTTTGCTTAAGAAGATTGTCCTGTATTCCATCTTTTTATCTGAATTAACAAAATGCGTACTTTGCTTGCAGCAGTAGCCTGCTTTCATCCAACTGAAATGCAAAATTTTAACAGACTTTTAAAAGTGAAAAAAAAAAAAAAAGGTATATGAGTAAAACACTTTGTTTCGTTTAAAGCGAATTATGCAAGCCATGTAAAGCTTAATCTCATAATATGTTGCTGTAGACATTACATCACGGTCGGCTATTATAAACAGGAAGTAGAGGCTGAAGTTAAGCACTGACCACAGATCAGAAATGGAGGTAGGTTTGAATGAATGTGTTGCTATGTGGCCAGTTGTTCTTACATTAACATTTCAGCTAGTAATAGAGATGTTGCTTCCAGCCATGTTTATCTGTATAATAGGAACATCCAGGAAGACGCTGACAGCAGAGACAGCTGATCAGTCATGTGACATAAAAGTTTGCTACCTCTGAGCTGATTCAAAATAAATATTTCCATTTCCTGTTTAATGCATTAACACTTTTTCAAGAAAGCCCAAAACACATAGCTAGCACATAGAAGAAATTTTCTTCCATGTGACGCTTAGAAAAACCTCACGGAAATGCACCTAATAATGGAACAAAACTCACTCCATACTAATCTGCTGACAGTAACACCTGCTTACTTGTTGATCCCATAGAACCAGGCGATTGCCACGTTTTCCAGCACCACGACAATGAGCAGCGGTAAAGTGGCGGAGTAGTCATCAAACATGGTCACAAAGTAGTTCCCTGAGCGCTGAACAAAAAGAAGACCGATGGAGAAGGCCAGCACACAGCAGCCCACTGCAAGAGACAGGGAGGAACCCCGTTACTGGAAAATAAATGCAGAACAAACACAGCCAGCTTCTCCTGAAACCCTTTGCTTTTCAGCTCCTTTAATTCTTTACTTTAAAATAATTTAAAATAATTTAAAATAATTAATACTTTCATTTCATATTTTGTGCATCTTTGAAATTATCAATTTTTTTTTCTTTTTTACAACACATTTAGAATGCTTCAGGATAACAAAGAACCTTCTGTTCTCTGACCTGTGAGAAACTCCTTCCGGACTTTGAACGTATCGATGAGCGGAGTGAGGATTCCCTCGATGGTGCCAAACATGCTGCCGAGGCCCAGGTTAATCAACATGAGGAAGAACATGACGGACCAGAAAGGCGAGGCAGGGAAGTGGGTCATAGCTTCAGTGAAGGCGATGAAGGCCAAGCCTGTGCCTTGGACTGCCTGTTAGAGCACGAAAAATAAGTAGGTAATAGGAAACCCACAAGGTATTAAAGCTTAATTGCTAGTCCCTGACTTCAGGCGTTCTACTTTAGGAGAAGTTCAAGTTTATCTGGTTTCTGACATTTAACTGCCGGAATTTATTTGCAAATATATATATAAAAAAACTAAATTAAATAGAGATAATTAATTTGGATACAGCGCATGCAGTGACACAGCGATTATCTGAGCAAAATCTGAACAAAATATGTTTTCCATTCAGAGATATGATGACTTTTTAATCCCTGCTCCTCAAACTGGCTTTTTAAATCTTTATAATACCAGAACATATCTACCTTTGAATCACTCTTTTTTTTTATCACATTTTGAAAAGACAATCAAGTCAACACCAGATGAAATTCAGGCTTTGACCAATAGATGGCAGCACAGTGCTCCAAATACAGTCCTTCCTAGGAGCAGAATGTGCATCAATAGGCTTGTTAGGTTTGTGGTAATTTTGCAAAATAAAGTGAACAAGATCTTAAAAAATGAAAGAAATGTAATAAACTATTAAAGGTAAAATAAGTAAAAAAATATTCCTTTCTTTGTTTCTAAATGCACTTCTGTTTATTAAATTAGAAATTTAACGGGAAAGCAAAGCTAACAGTAAATAAAGCCAACGATTCGATGCATCGACACGTCTGCAAGATAATCGATTCATGTTTTCCCAGCGTTCTCGCGCATCTCGCTCTTCTAGCGGGTCAAATTTCACGAGTTGTTTTCCGCAATTTTGGTCATAAAAACAAAACAAACTGGCCTCCTGTCCGCGGCACTGTTTGCGGTCAACTACAATTTGGGAGAGGTGCAGTGGAGCGTCTCTCAAGGGGGCGGGGACGTCCACACTCTGGAGCCGAGGTATTGCATTGCACTCATTGCACTGATTTTCTGCAGAATTTTTGCAGTATTTTATGATGCAACTTTTCTACTTCTGTTTTTTGCTGTTGTGCATAACAGCAAAAAATGCATAACGGTATTACAGCTTTCATTGATTTATTTCAAACTTGAAACTTTGTTTAGCCTGTAAGGTGTAAAAAAAATAATAATGATAAAAAAAACATTTAACCGATTAATAGATTAATCGAATCGAATCGTGGTGTATTCTTGAGTATCGAAAATAATCGAATCGTTGGGTCAGGAAATCGATACTGAATCGAATCGCCATGATGGATGTGATTTACACCCCTAGTCTGGAAGGCGCAAGGGGGAGCCTATTCGAGAACTCGCGAGAACTTTGGCGGCGCCGGGCGGGAGTGTTTATCTTCCAAAACAACAATGGCGCGTCTGCAAGATATCACGGTGACGGAGATGGATCTAGAGTTGCTAGACATCGAAGAGGAACAGGTTCTGTTAATGGAGTTGGTAAACAGACTGATTAACCTTTCGTAGTAGTTGTCCATTGTAGTTCCTTGGTTTTTAAAAATGGCGCATCCCGGCACCGAATCGAGAAGGACGACCAAACAGACAGCCGGAAAGACATACTAAGGACCAATCACAGCTGCGTAGTCGGCGTAGTCGCACACAGAGACAGATTTGACGGTTGCAGAGGCTATGAGTCAAAAGCATAAATTGGCCTTTAGAGAGAGCGGGCAAGCAGCAGAGACGAGGCTTAACTGCCTGAGGAACGACTTTGCTTTATAAGGTTAATTACTAATTATATATTATTTTTAAAAAAGCAGTTTAATGGGCTTAATAAAATAACTGTTAAATGCAGCATGAACAACATGCTGCCTTCTAATCACAAAGATCATTCTCAGATTTTAGCAGCTTGTACCTGATTGAGTTCATCTTCAATGCTGCACGACTCCAGCTCCAGTTTGGGGAACTCGTTCTCCTTCACTCCTTTGATGATCTCTATCATCTGATGGTAGTCTTCTGCAGTGATCTGACTAACCTGAGTCAGGTTGATATGGTGGGGAATAAGGCTTGGTTCGATGCCATTACCCAACAGCCCCACTATCTTATTAGTGTTTCTACAGAACAGAAGAAAGGGAAACAATGCATAAATAATATATAAAAATGTTTAATTTTGCTATGAAGTAATTAATTTAGCTTATTTACTATGTCTGTATCAACGTTAAACATATTACACCCGCATTAATGAAGTCATAGACAAACAAAATTAGAGTTTTTATAGGACATCAGTGAGAGTCTGGGTCCTTTTCACTCAGGATCAGAGTCTGATCCCCGATGGTGGGGAAGTAGATTCGGGGAAGAAGCTCGAACTTACAGCGCAACACATTTGCTGTTCATGATGTTGGCCTTGAAGCCCAGCACAGCGAACACCACCAGGGTGGCCAGCACGGAGGTGAAGAAGTTGATGAAGGACACCAGCACAGCATCAAAGTGGCAGTTGTTGTCGCGCTTGTTGTAGCTGGAGAAGGCGATGACGCCGCCGAAGCCGAGGCCCAGCGCGAAGAAGACCTGCGTGGCCGCCTCTCGCCACACTTTGGCCTCAAGCATGATCTCCAGCTGAGGTTAAAGCAAACAGAGGAGAGGAAACTCAGAGGTCCACAGATTCAGAGGAGCCTTATAGATCAGGGGTCTTCAACATTTTCCTGGCCAAGGACCCCCAAACTGATGGTGAGATGGAGCGGGGAGCCCCTAATTATATATCTGGTATGAAATTGTGTTATATCAAACTGGTCCTATAGTCACTCTAAACATATGGAGTAATGTAATGTAATGAAATTAATTAATCCCTGGGATTATTAAAGTATTTCTGATTCTGATTCCTGGTTGATAGGACAGGTGTTGTGAATGAAACGGTGCCCAGATTGAAAGAGCTCCTGTGTGTCGCTGAATGTGAGCATTGATGACTGAAAGACTTCTTCTGCCTCCATTTATCTGTTTACTACAGTCTGTTGAATTCATGTTAATGTGGATTTAAAGACATTTCAACTAGTGGAAAAATTTGCAGGGGGGAATATAAAAAAAAGTCCAATCAACCAAAACTTTCGTAACCCCCATGCAGTACCTCTATTGACCCCATAGGGGTCGCAGACCCCCTGCTGAAGACCTCCATTATAGATCATCATCATCAATAGAGTTCCTACTTTTATTATAAAAAAGCTTAAAACTCATTGAACAAAATACTGTGAATAATCCTGATAATCCGTTAATAAAGTTGGGCTGCATTAATCAGGAATCAATCTTTGTTTTCTGGTAAAATCTCACCCAATGGTCCTAATGAAGGGAATAAAGTCACAGCTTTTCTTTTTTTTCTTTGCATGTTGTACAGTTCTAATTTTAAATCTCTGCTTGTGGTGCCATGACGGCTGGACTCTCAGACAGAGCTTCTCCTGATGGGTTAAACTTGGAGCTTCTCCTCTTTGTTCATTACTCCATCCATTTCTTAACATCACCATGAGTCAAACTACGTATTATCACGCCGCATTACTTCAGCCTGTCCTCTGGACCTGATAGAGGCTGTAAATATCAGTCGTACCTGAAGTCCTGGATCGATCTTGGATCAGGACCTACTTCCTTGATCGGCAGTCTTTACATTCACCATAATTCCACAGCTTGCTTCATGTGAAAACTTCAACCTAAGAATCAGAAATTTCTGGCTAATAATTGAGATGCCCTCTGAGTATCGTCTGCTTATCCATAATTGCATCCTCATTTTTTTTATTGAGAACTTTAAACTTTGCTATTTGTTTTCTTTTTATTCTTTTTTATTTGGAATTTTAACTTTTACGTTAAGAATTTCCTGTTTGGGTTTTGCCTTAAGCCTGTCATTAGTTTTGGTGTTTAGTTTTTGCCCTAATAGTTTATTTTTTATGTCCACATGAGTTAAGTATTTTCTCTTATAGGGCTGGGTAAAAAAATTGATTTAATCGATTTTGAATAGATTCCTTTACATTTTTGCAAAATCAATGTCTGGGGAATGAGATCGATTAGTTTTATAGTGATGCGCGTGACGTTCAAATGAGCAGGAAAGATGCACTCAAGATTACTTCAAGCCAGACAGCTGCAAATATAGCCAATAGGTTGACTGAAGACATGGGGGCTGAGCAGCAAACACGTGGTGGCTGTTACAGACAACGCTGCAGATATAATGTGTCACGTCCGCTTCCACAAGTGAGGCTTCACTTTTCCACTTTTCTCAAACAAGTTTGCACTTTTGAGACAGTTTTGTTCACATCAGTTTAAACTGTCTGATTTACAGGTTTGCACTTTGTGTTTAATATGACAGGAAAAAATAAAATACATGAGTATTTCGAAACACAGTTGAACCTCTTTCATTACTGTAAAAACAGATTGAATCGAAATGAATCGATTTAGAACTGTATGAATCAAAATCGAATTGATTCATGACTTTGGCGAAAATACCCAGCCCTAATCTCTTATTCTTTAGTTTCCTTTCTCTCATTTATCTTGGTTTAGTTTTATTTGTTCGATCTCTTCAGCAGTTTTGCTCTGGTTATTTGATGCTTTTCGTTGTTTGTATTTTCTGTGTAATCGGTCCATCCACCTGCTGTCTGTGATCAGCCCTGGTTTCTGCTCAGGTTCGGTCATTTATCTATCTGTTTTTCAACCTTTACAGGGAAATAATGGTTCCTTGCTCCTGTCTTGTGAATTTGTCCTTTTTCAATCTGTTTTTATTTAATCAAACACGTTTCAAATGAACATTTCTTATCCACCTGCCTGATGCATCATAGATCAATAGTTTCTGACAGGTCCCTATTTTTCTTTTTTCAAATTTCATATTTAGATCCCACAAACAATGAAACTACCTCACAGCAAAGAATGGTAAAGAAATATTCTGTTTTTTCTCATCTGAACAAACAGGCCAGCTCTTTTTCAGAGTGTTTTATGTTTAAAATCTGAACTGAGTAATCCTACAAAAATAACCTGATGCTTTCATTTTATTAATGATTTTTCTGCAATGTGATTCCATTCTAAGATTAGCTAAAAATGATAAACGTAGAGAAATGCTCCTTTAATGATTTTTAAATCAACTTGCTTTTATTTCTGGTCAAATATTTAAGCCAAGGTTTAAATTCTGATGCAACAAATCCATCAATAACTTACATAATCATGTAAAAAGATTTTACCTTTTAGTTAAAGTAGTTTTAGTTAAGTAACAGATATAAAATCTGCAGGCTAAACATTTTAATCATGTTAAATTAGATTATTTCCACATCGAACTTGGTAAATAATCAAATTGAATTTTCTACATTTCAAGACATTTATTTAAAGATTGTCTGAAGTGATGATCTTGAAGCATGTAGCTGATCAATAATGCAATCAGAAAGGAACTTTCTTTAATGGCAGAGTGACTAAGAAGAAATTCGGCTCAGTAGCTCATTTTATGTATAATTAAATTCTTTCAATCGTCTCACTGAAACTGTTTATGTTTTGCTGATATGGTTTGTAAAGCTTCTTCTCTGGGGGCCTCTTAAAGGTGTTTGACGCAGAGATTTTGTAACTATTCATTTAGTAGTGGTGATTCGGCTTTCAGCTGCACCTCTAACCTGAAAACCCAGACCCCGTCTGACTCCGTGAACTTCCCTCCTTACAGGATCAGAGGCCCTAAATCCTCACAGCAAATGATATTACCTGAAAATTTACTATCCCATCCCGTCGGACGACGACTGAAAAACCCAACAGCCACTGTGTGGCATCATCCAGCCCCCCCCCCCAGGAGGAGGACACACCCCGAATGCTTTGATGTCCATCTGAAGCAGCGAGAAGGAGGCAGACACAAAAGACAGACAAGCTCTGCTAAAAACCGCCGTCTTCGGGCTGTCTGCTTACATAAGGACCCTGTAACTGCTGTTTCCATGGCAACATGGTTCAGCGGCCTGAAGCGCTATTGGCTGCGTGCTGCCGAGGAGCCGGCCTATTACATGCAGATGTACTGTTTGAGTTTAACACAATGAAACTACCAGGCAATGCAGCAAGGGAACAGTAGAAACTCTGAAGTGCATGTTTAATACAAGACAGGGGTCACCAATTAAAAATCAGTGGGGTCCGGATAAAAAAAAATCATCAACCATTAAAGGTCCGGGGACATTTTTTATTGTAATCTGTTACTTTAAACAGAATTTAACACGGAAATAAAATGAGGTCTTTATGCATCCATTTTCTGTCACGCTTATCCCAAGCAGGGTCACAAGGGGTGCTGGTGCCTATCTCCAGCTGTCTACGGGCGAGAGGCGGGGTCCAGGTCGCCAGTCCATCGCAGGGCAGCACAGAGAAAAACAGTCATGTTTTTTGACATGAAAGCTGGAGGACCTGGAGAGAACCCATGCATGCTCAGGGAGAACAGGCAAACTCCACACAGAAAGACCAAAGGCCGGGAATCAAACCCAGATCTTCTTGCTGCAAGGCGGCTGTGCTATCTTCTGTGCCACTGAGCAGCCCGCATCCATGTTATATATTGACAATCGTTCAGTTTGGTATACAGACATTATCCTGATTTACATATTTAATAAAACGCCTGAACTGACCGTTTTTTTGTTTGTTTTTTTTCTTTTTTCTGTCTTAATGTTGGCAGTGGGCTTTATGCTGCCCTGCAAGGCTTTAAAGCTGTTTGAATGGAGACAAAGCCATTCTAAAGCACATATCAAGGAGCTCATTTTGAGCCTGGATCCATATTTATTTTTGATTCTGTTCATGGTGGAGAATCCTGCTTCACAGCAGCAGGTTGAGCCAAACATCCTCTAACTGCAGGGTCATCTTTGAGCACCATTTCACTTTTCTTTCACCAGTTCACCACAGTTCTTCCAGCAGTCCACACTTTCTCTGCTCTCTTTTTCTCATCGTCTTCTCCTTCTTTCCCATCGCCCGGCTTGCCACAGGTTTGTCTGCTGTGTCTAAAAGTCACAGCAGCAGCAACCCAGACTGACAGCAGCTCATTGCTAATTTGTATCACGTGCAGCCTGGTGCCAGATGCTCCGGACGGCTTTACCATATTAACAGGACAAGCAGTGCAAGTGAAGTTAGACACTGTCGTCGGACAACATGCAGTAATTTATAAATGTTTTAAATCAGGTTGGGTCCGGATTAGCCAGCAGGTGGGTCCGGAGCTGGACCGCAGTTCACTAATCCATGACCTCTGATATACGATAACAAGTGAGGATGGATTTTGTGGAAATCTATGCTCAGATGAGACCAAACAGCCTGGATTTGTTTCTACCTTGGGTGTGAACATGTGTCGTATTCCATCGATGGAGCCCTTTAGCAGCAGAGCCCGAACCAGGAAGCAGATCAGGACAACGTACGGAAACAAGGAGCTGAAGTACATCACCTGCAGGGAGAGGAGAGGAGTCCTGTTAAGCTGTCGAAGTGGAAGTCTGAGAAAGTTCACAATGAAATGTTTGAACTCACTGCCTGATTAATTGGGGGTATATGGAGTTAAATTTGTTCCATTAATGTAGTAAATAAAGAACAAAGAATGTTTCGCTTTTTTTTAAAGATTTTATTTCCTTTTTTTTTTCCAAATGTATTTTTTTTTTCTATTTAATTTTTTTACATTTTTTTTTTTTTTTTTGCTAACGGATTTATGCTTTCAAGTATATTTTTCTTTTTGGTTGGAAAAATTATTTTCCAGAGAGAGTATTTTAAATTCTCTTCACTCGAAGCCAAATACAAACCCTCGCCTTTTGACCAATAAAAACAATGATGCTAACGTCCAGCAGACCAACAGAAAAGCACCTTTTCTCTTCACTCTGGAGAAAAACCCACTGGGTGAGGAAACCATCTGTATGACATCAGGTAGCATTAGGTGATATAACTGTGATTTTAACCGTTTTAGTTGATTCTTTAGCAGCCGTTTGAATAAATGGTATTATTCCTGCAGCTCTCGTGATGCAAATCTTTGTCCAGTTTATCAAGATTCAAGTGCAGAGGATCGTTTCCCTGCAGTCTGTTTGCTGTTAGACTAGTTAACCCAGATTCCAAAACCAAAACCATCCCAAACTGATGAGTTTGTTTAATCACTAAAGGAGTGACTTAAAGACAGGATGGAGGACCTGAGTCATCCAGCCAGCACACGCTGCACTTAGAGGACAGGCTGAGAGGGTGTGGCTGCAGACTCTCTTATTTTGGTTTGTGGTTGAGTCATAGGTGATTCAGAAACATTACGCCTGTCTCTTGGTGGTCCATATGCAGCTCCAATGGAAACATGTCTTAAATTACTAATGCACCACACCCAACGCATCGGTGACACAGGTCTGAGACCAGCATCCATAATATATTTTATTCTAAGAACATTTTACTGTAGTTTAATAAGTTATTAAGAAAATGGCAACAACAAACAAACACATAAAGGAAATGCAATTGAAATTGTAGAGCTAGAGCCAAGAGGACAACTATGACTTTGCCTCTTTGAGTTAAAGATGCATGAACAGTGCAACGAATAAAAAATAAAGAGCTGCAGGCGATTAGATCTAAAAAAAAAGAAAGATTTAAAAAGCAAATGATTTATTATTTGGTATTTATTAAGTATGTTCTAGGTACATGATGTCTTAAAGCCAATTAAAAAGGGTTAGCAACAGTTTACAAAAGATAGGATTTGAACCAATGTGATGTCAAATGTCCAAAAGAAAAAAAACTTTTTTCTGCTAAAGATACAGCAGCTGCAAAGGTCAAATTCTGGGAATCCCAAATTTAATCTTCAAACACGTGATACAACCCGCCCCTTTTTTTTTTCTTTTTTTTTCCATGACGGCATGTGAACCTTTTTATTTCCCCACTGTCGCCACAATACTTTGAAGTCTGAGATGTCTGATTGTTTATTAGTGAACAGATGAACCAAGTACATCTCATTATAGCCCAAACTCCTGCATCCAAAGCGAACCAAAGGTTACCATGGTAACCAAGTGGTCTGCCCACACACATGCACATTTGGCACGGAAACTCTCTTTCTCCCAGGGTAGTTCTTTAGGCGAGGCTTTTGTGCCTTTAAGGTGAGCATTTCCATTGACCACTGCATCTTCAAAACCCTCTCTAGGAAAAAAACAATAGTTTATGGTGAAGAAGACCAGATCATTTCAAAACACATTAAGAAAATTAGAATCATTCTATAGTAATAATATATAAAAAAAAAATGTATGCTGGAAACAACTGATTTATTTCATTAACTATTCCCATCTAACTTCAGTAACCATTGGTCGTATAACTGGGAGGAAAGTGAAACTCAGCCAACTTTCCATTGTTTTTTTTCTGAAAAAATATTTTAGTCTTGTTAATGTTGACGCTGTTGCTTCAAAAATGTCTTATACCATCAGATATAGATTAATCAGATATAGGTTAGATTAATAAGTACCCAAAAATTGTACTTAAGTAAAAGTAAAAAGTAGCCTTTAAAGAAAAAAAGTATTTGGTAAAAAGGATAATGAGTGACTGATCAACTGATTTAATATTTTACAAAATTATATAAAATGTAACAAAATATTCATTGATATGCTAATTTTCGTGTTTCAAACGACAAGATAAAAATAAACACATAACATACAGAAATACATATTTAGAAAAAAATGTTCTTGAGTTATAAAACCTGAAATTATTAATAGTTAGCTTGAATTACAATACTTTTTTTTATCTTTATATGCTTTTATTTTAATTAACTAACTCATGCAAAGCACTTTGAAATGTCCATGTACTGAATTGTGCTATACAGGTAAACTTTCCTTGCCTTTCCTTACTTTATTTTTACTCAGCCTCCAAATGACTTAGACTCAGCAGATAGAAAAATAACATTTAACCAACAAGCCTTGACTGCAAAAAAGAAGAAAGCTTGTCTCTTAACGTTGCAGATTCCCTTAAAACAAACTTTTTTTCATTCAGTGCATTATATAGGATAGAGTAACCAGAAATTTTACTCAAGTAAAGGTAAAAAGTGCAATCTTTTAAAAATACTCAAAAGTTAGTCAAGTAACTGAGTAAATGTAACTAGTTACTACCCACCTCTGCTAAAACAAACTATAAATGCAGAGAGGAGAACAACAATCTGTCAGAAAATACAAAGATAAATATGAAGAAGAGATTTTGAGAAAAACAGTGAAAGTTTTTAGTAAATCGACTCCTGTAGGGGAAAGAAGATCAGAGTGTTGTGATCTGGAGCCAAGCGAACTGTACCTGGCTGTAGGTGTAAAACCCAAATCAATGGCTGACGCCCAGATAGAAAGCAGGAAATCTCATTTAGCTTTCAGAAACCTCTCCCTGTCACCGGTGTGATGCGTTCTAATTAGTTCACTTTTGGGAACTCTTGTTGTTGTGACACAGAGCTTCTAGCCCAACAACAGAGATAAAAACAGATGCTTGAAGCTTTGCTGCATTGTTTTGTTCACACTGCCGCCTGAAGATGAGGGTACCCTGAGTTCAGACAGGATCAAACGTTAGACCTGAAATAAATAAGTAACACTCAAACACTGACCTAGAGTTCAGTCTAATTCTCTCCTCTGTTTTAAAGATAAAGGCTGCCATTATTGAAATGAAATACATTCTTTTCAGATGCACACTGATGGCGGTTCATATCCGACTTAACGTCAAAGCCAATCACCCTCAGCATTAAGGTGGATCTTTAAAAGATTAGAAACGGAGAAGCAGAGGCCTGACTTTGAACTAGGAAGAACACGGTTAATACTCGTCATATGACTGGAGAAACTCTGCGACCATTAAGATCACGGTGTATCACGGACGCTTTGTTAGGATAAGCTGAGGCACAAATCCTTTAAAGATCACATGTGGTCTGAGAAATAGTTCCCAAACACTTTCATTAAAAAGATTAATTAAGTTACATCTCATCGGGTGCTTTAGATTTAGCTAAAGTGAGCTTTTCTGTCACCACAGCCTCATTTTTCCAGCCATGTCTTTTGCTTCTTAGCCTTTTTTTAAGTCATCTAAGGAACTATTTTTATTTTTCATTAAAGCAGCTGCTCAACACTGTCTATGTTTAACTGAAGATGAATAGAAAGCCTCCTCACCTTCCCTGAAGACTGGATTCCCTTGATCATGGCGAGGCACACCATGGACCAGGCAGCCAGCAGGCTCAATGTCATCTTCCAGTTGAGTCCTCCGCTTTCAGAAATGCTGTCGGAGATATCCAGGGCCTCACGGTACCAGTAGTAAGTGGTGGCCGAGCTCTTCTCACACTCTGGCACCACATCTATAGTTAAAAACCAAGCAGAGTGCCGTCTTTATCTGCTAACTGGGATTATTTGTATAATATTTGGATCTTATTTCTAGTTTGAATCTTCTCTGTGGGCAACAAAGCTTTTATCTCTTGCCTCTTTATATGAAATGTAGGTTTATTGATGTAATTTTTAAATCAAAGGCGTGGGGAAACGGCTGTTCCAAGAATTGCATTTACGAATTGTCCCGAGTGATACACGACTTTACAAGAGTGAATAAAGTGAATATGATTGGTCGTTTATCGAGAGGGCTGGATTGCTGGGGTGGAAGGTTCGCAAGCCAGTTTGGTTGGGGCCGGTTGTGGTCCATTGGGACCAAGTACTGTAGCACTAAATTGGTGACTTAGAAACAACACTGTCAAGGAACGCTATGGACAGCGGAAACATGCAAGAGGAGGAGAGTTTTGTGTCGGAGGTCGCTCCATCATACATTTTTTATTTAAAGGGGGAAAACAGGGATGAAGATGTTGTGGAAGAGGACACCAGAGCAGCAGATGCTTGATTTGGTGTAGAAGGCTTACAGCCGTACATGTTTGAGCCCTTGCCTGCAGAAGACACAGACGTCCATCCCCGTGAACACTGGGACGGAACTCAATGGTAAAGGAAATGATTCTCATTTCAATTGTTGCGTATATTAGCTGTGACATATGAATCAAGATGCTATGACCGAAAAAATTTAATTGACAGATGACCGTTGATATATGATTGGCCGATTTTAGGTGTACAAGCTGACGTATAACTAACTGCCCTGCAAAAGATAACGAAAAAAACAACAACAAAAAAACACTGATTTTAAGACAGGATTTTTTTTTAAATAGAAATTTTCTACATTTTGGGACAATATGGTCTTATAAAGAGTACATTTATGTACATATTTAAGCCAGAATGATTTTACATTTAAATATGATTTCCCTACGACTTTATGTGATAAAAACCAAGGGTAAGAAAGCGACACATTTGGCTACCATACATTATCCTGTCTCGGTGTCTTACATGTACTGGTCTTGTTCTTGATAAGTGGACACTCATGCCATGGCAGAGGCTGCTGGAAGGACTGGGAGAAGTAGAAGAGACTCCAGCTGATGATGACATTGTAGTAGAGGGCCACAAAGAAGCAAACCTGTCAGCAAAGGGGACATGTTCAACTTTAAACACCCAGAACAAAACATCAAACAAGACTTCATCCGCTTAGCAGTACTGACATTAACATCAGTTTTATACGGTGGTGTTTCAAACACCTACTAAAACAGTGTATTCTCATTATGAGTTCGTATGAAAAGTACGATTTCATACGAACATGCGTATACGCATGCGCATTTTACGCACCATTCAAGAACATAGAATTTAAAACACAATTAGCCCTAACCCTGACCCTAACCCTAAGATATAAAACAGCAAGCAACGTTGTTAGAGACATGAAGAAGTGATTATTGCACTGTTTTTCCCAGTTTTGCGTCCGTCCGCGGATCTGCTTTTTTTGTCTGTCTGCCAGCGCATGGGCACTGATCTGGTTTTTTGAGGAAAAACGTCCAAAACGTACGAAATAGTGTGCATAACTTTTCGTACGATTTCATACGAACTAATAATGAGAATATGTTGACTAAAAACAACTAACACTACATTTAGCAGATTTAGTTATTTTTTGTGACTTTGTGCTTGTCCATGCATCAAAATAGTAAATGGAAGTTGTAAATGATTATTTATTAAATAATAATAGATGGAATAATAGATGCTATTTTAGCAGCAGTAAGAGTAATTCTACTTTCCTGTTTAAAAAATGAAATTCAATCATTTTAAACAGTTTTCCTTTAAATCTTTGTGTAAACACAGTTTGCAATTGATTTTCATATGAATCATATATGGAGTGAATTTTGTTCCATTATTGTTGTAACCAAGTGTAGCTTTTGTAAACTGAAATTTGAAAAAAAAAAATGCAATACAGACATGAAAATAATTATTTCCTTTTTTCCCACATATTTTTTTTCTAACAAGAGAATGCGATCTTGAAAAGAATGCAACTCATCCATCCATCCATTTTCTCCTGCTTAGTCCTGTCATGGTCTGGTGCAACTTGTAAAACTCAAAATGAAAAACAGGTATTTGAAAAAAAAAAAAAAAACAGCTATAAATATAAAATCTGTTAACTATCATTCGAAGAACTAAAGAAATAAAACTTGGAAATATAAATTTTAAAAGCATAAAATTTGAAAAATAAATATTACAACACTTGAAAAACTACAGACAGCTTTTTCATTTCCGATACGATACTAATATCGCAGCTTTGAGAATTGGTATCAATATTGAACCAATAAAATATTAGTTTGAATTATGCCTACGTTTATAACTTCTTTTATACTGCAGAAAGTCAGAAAAGGCTTGATAAAGCAGTATTAGGAAAGGGGGGAACAAAAGTTAACAATAGGTATGAAAACAACCGACTCATGTAAAATTACCGTAGCCAATTAGTTACAGAAACTTTTAACAGAGACAGAGTGTTTCTATTAGCATGAAAATATCCAGATTTTAGATACTGGCTGATAAAATCCAATACATTTTCCTCTTTATATATTTTTTCACAAAACAAAACAAAAACCTAAAGACCTTTGCATAGGAGGAAACCTGCTAATGCACTTGCATTTAACGTTTTATACCTCTTGACATCCTACAGTGGCTTACATGTCATGCATTGCATCAGATGGAGCCTTTGTAGGATTTCTTTTTTAAAGTTCAAACCAGAAAAAAGTCCCTGATGTCTGACTCACCACACAGCTTGCAAAGCCGATGCCCCCCAGCCGGGGGCTGATGTAGTTCCACACGCCGATGCTGCCTCTGCGGATACGCTGGCCCACTGCGAGCTCCAGGAAGAACAGCGGGATGCCGATCAGTATAAGCAGGATTAGATAGGGCACCAGGTACGCTCCTACCAAACAAAGCAATAAGCACAACACATTAGATGTGGCACACTGCAAGGACAGGAAACTCTTGCATCAGATACTTTCATTTCCTCTAACATCAACCACATGTTAAAAACCTGCACCTAAACACTTACCCCCATAGGATGTCTGCTACAATCAAACAGCATCCATTAATGGCCTATTTTAACTGCATCATTTCTAAACTTACACCTAGAAGCTGATTTATCAACATTAGAACATAATCACATCTGGAAAGACAAGAGTTATTTTAAAACTGATAGTTCAAAGAGATTTAAAGAGCAGAGGATTAGATGTCTTCAGATTTTACATAATGTGTCTTCACACCCCTCCATGTCAAGGGAAATGTTATATACCATGTGATGGTTACACCACTTATTTGCGAATTGACCAGAAGCTACTGCATCAGCTGTTTTCATACTGGAGGTACAGTGCTGTGGGTGTGGATTTCTCAATCCCATAATAAACTCACATCATTAAATTAATGCTAATATATATATATATAAAAAAGATCAAGACATATGAGCTCATTTTCATTTGTTACTTCTAAATGTATCAAGCCAAGCCTGGGCACAGGAGTAATAAATACTCATACATATTCATACACGCGTGTAAACTAGTCTAAATGCACATTTTAAAGGTTTTATGAGTGTAGATTGAACACCATAATCCCCCCATGAGTCTCTCCACCATGACTCCATGCTCCTTCTCTGCTCTGCTGCTTTTTAATGCTTCTGTAGATTATCTCCTACTCGTGTCTGGACCTGTTTCTGTAGCTCATGTCGACATTTGTCACTTTTGGCTACTTTTCAGGAAACCCCGCCTCTTTAGACAGTACTGTTTTCTTGCTAGTTGCAGCTACTGTAGTAATGTTAACAAAGCTTCTTCAGGCTTAACTATAAGCAGTCGTTTCAGTTGGAAAAAGGTTTTAACTGCCGTTTTCTAAGACTTTTTCTTTTTTTCTTTACTTTTTTTTATGTTTTATTTTTCAAATTGTATTTTTACAAAAAATATTTTCTAGAGATTCTTTTTATTTTTGTGTTTTTCAGATAAATGTTTATGGATTGCATTCTTTCCTATCCGCGTTTTACAGATCACTTCTCTTCACTTCTGGCGGCGGGCTCTATTTTGGAGTGAGGAGAGAATATGCGTTTCTATTGGTCTACGTGGTTGCTACTAGCAACATTTTATTGGTCAATGTGTGCATCAAGACCAAGCGTTCATATTGGGCTTGTTTTGAAAAGAATGAGTCGTAAATTTTATTGGAAAAACACAAATTTGAAAGAAAAAATTATCAATATATAAAATATGTAAAAAATAAACATTTTCAAATAAAATTTGAAAAATAGAAATTGGAAATAATAAAATCTTAGAAAATAGAGTTACTCTCAATCTTTTTCTTCAAAAATTTTTTAGAATTTCAATAGATTGTATTTCTTTTTTTTATTTCCATTTACAGAACGTGTTTTCTGTTGCAACAATAATGGAACAAAATTTACTCCATAATTTCTGTGTGCAAAATGAAAAAAAAAACAAGAAACAGAAATGTGTAAGGTAAATAGGTAGAGATAGATGCTCAGTTTTTATAAACATGTAGACTTTTCAAAGTGCTAAAAGTCAGACTTTCCCTGATTGGATTGGATTTCAGGGGGCAGCAGGTTGCTGGAATCAAACTCAGTTCTCAGACGACTACTCTCCTGCTGAGCCACAGCAGGCCCATTATGTCTCGTGGACAAACCACAACAACAGATGTGAACCCTGGTGGGTCGCTTGTATTATGTCTGTTTCAACAGATCCTATTGTTTCATATGGCGGGCGTTTATTGAAAACTGTTCCTGAGTTCAGCCGTCCCTCCCAGATTTGACCGTGATAGGGGAGGCAATACAAAGAAAAGCAGCGTGTGTGTTCCATCATGGTGTTTTTTTATTTGAGGATGTGTTATGTATAACCTGTTTTTGATATCAAAACAGCTAATTCTGGTTTGCTTACATGCAGCTGGTTACCTTATGAGGAATCTGTGTTTGATCTCTTTTTCAACAAAGCCAGCAGCCTGATAAAGTTACTTTCTTTTTTGTTTCCTTCCTGAAATAAATCATCTCAAGTTTTTATTCCTATGTACAAACTCATGATGTGCATGCATTTTCTTTTTTTAAATTGCATCATATTGAATGATGAGGATTATGAAACATTAAGATGAGTAAAAAAATGTGTCTAACAATCGGCTTTTGCCAAACTGAATTATTTGTCTCCTCTCAAAGTTTCCGATGTTTAACTATTTAGATCTTAGCTTTTAGCAAGTTAACTTAAGCACATTTTAGATAGCTGTAAAATGCTGTAATTTGATGCAAAATAATGAAACCTAAACTATTTGAGGGTTCAGAGCTTGCGCCAGGAAAGAAAAGATGATGTGGTGTAAAATTTGATTTTTTTTCCAATAATGTATCTATAAGAAACCAAACTAAGTACATGTAGTTAGCTGTTTGCTAGCTGCTTGTTATATTCAACAACATGGCTAAAATAAACCGTTATCCAGTAGTGCAAATAGTGTTTGTCATTTTCCATCATTTTAAAATGTTTAAGTAGAACTGAGGCCGGTACAAACTTGACAAGAAGAAATGTCATCTCTTACTTGAAGTGGTACAGAAAAAAAAATTCTGTCTTCCTTGAAGCCTTTCGTATTTCACAAGAACCTCACTGTGTGATCCATTTTCCAAAGAATTTAAGTTAAACAGGTTGAAGCAGCGAAATATCAGAGATCCCTGTATTCTTTATTTTCACTACGATCACTGTGAAAACCAAAACAGTGACAGAAACACTGTTCTACGTGGTGTTCTGTGCGGAAACACAGCAATGAAACATATCCTCTAAACCAAAGGTTTTCAACAGGGGATCCGCGACCCCTAGGGGGTCCACAGAGGTACTGCATGGGGGTCGCGAAAGGTTTGGTTGATTAGACTCTTTTTTTTATATTCTCCCCTGCAATTTTTCCACTAAATGTCTTTAAATACACAAACATGCTGTTCCAGTCTGATCTGTTTGTCTGACCTGTCTGTGAACTCCTGCTGGTTTCTGCCTGTTTGCTGAACTTGGAGCTGTTTCCTTTCACCGACCTGGATTTCCCTCTGGAACCTCTTCAGACTTCTGATCTCCCTTTTCTGGATCCTGAGCACGTCTTCACCTTTGGCTTCACCCTCTGCATTATGCTGCTTTACCTCATCTGCCTGGATGTGGTCTCCTGCTTGTTTTCCGTCCTCCGGGGCTACAGCATCTGGCACTCTATGAGCAGCGCCCGCCGTGTCTTGTCATCAGCCGACCGGCTGGAATCTACCACGTTCTCCGGGCACAGACTGAACTATTGAACCGGGTTAGTGACTCAAGTTCATAATATTCCTCTGCCAGATTTACGTGGTCACTAACCTGTGTTTCCTTTCTGCAGAGGTTCTGCCCTAAACCCCCTAGCCACTGCTACTGTAGATACGTTCTTTAATAAATGCTTTTTTGGGTAACCGTACTGTCTGTTTGCCTTGAATATTGAGTCTCCCGTTTCGAGCCTTGAGAAATTGATCTTATTCATAACAGGAATCCCTCTTGAACATGGATGTCATTCTGTTTGAGACCTTTCCTGGCTGGTAAATAAAGGTTTCAGGGGCGTTCCAGTTGGACTTGACACCATTTAAGTTGAACATTTCGAATGGCAGATCAAATGCCAGGAAAGTTACATAGACTTCCAGTTATAGCATTTATTAATGTAGGAGTTAATGATTGCAAAGTGCACGTTTGCTGTCCTGTTGCTTTGTTTGCCTTGCATGAGCTGTTTGGACATGGAGGTGTTTTTTTCAACAGTTTTGCTGCGATTCTGTGGCGGTGTCACAGCACCACCAAAAGGCCTGGCATATTTACCACAGTGCTGTTTCCAAGTGTTCAAATTTTGTCTTTCTGTGGACCAGAACAAAACTTTGAGATGAAAACTTAAAAAAGAAAACTCATCTTTTCTTTGCAACATTGTTTTAGCTGAGTTAAAACCATGTCGCTGTTAGGATGGATGACGAAAGCCAGCTTCGCTAATATAGTTGTAATCATTTAGCAAGCCCCGAAATTGTCCAGATGATAAAGTTCAGAGAATTATTAAGTGGAATCTAAATGAAATGAAATAAATTAGCTTTTATGAAGTGAAGATAATGTGATCTGTAAAACGCAATTAGAAAAGAATGCAATTCATAAAACTCCATCTGAAACAGACAAAATAGAAAAATAAAATTCAAGTATGAATAATTTGAACAACCAAAATATGAAAATAAAAAAGAGAAGTAAAACCTGTTTAAACAGTAAAGTTACTCTCTTAACGTTTTTTTTTATTAAAATTTTTTCCAAGGACTAATTTCTGCATTTTATTTCTTTTGAATTTTCATTTACAAAATGCATTTTTTTCTTTCAACAATAATGGAAACAATTCACTCCATATGCAGGTCTCTAGCGTACATCTTAAATCCAACATGGCTGCCCCCGGTTTAAATCTTATAGCTTGTTTTCCATCTCAGTAACATGCAACTCATTCCATACCTTTTTATCTTCCTTCTGTGTTTAATCTAGTGTTGCATTTCTGTGAAGCTAAAAAGAGTATAAGTAATAACTTTTACAAAATAGATATAAAAGAAAACCTGAGAAACCAGCAAAGTTTCTCTCAAAATGGTTTTTTGGTCAAGAAACTTTTCAAAGTGGATCGTATTTTTTTTTTTTCAAATTTCCCTTTACAACATTTTGTCTTCGATGCAAAAATAATGGAACAAAATGTATTCCATACATGCACATTTAAAATATCTGCAGAGGTTTTGTCATCTATCCATTTCAACTTGAACCTTTGAGATTTTAATTTTTCTGTTCATATGAAATGACTTGGAAGAAAGATAAGTGTGGGATAAAAAAACCTTATCGTTTAACCTGTGTCTGAAAACAAGAATATTAAGATCTAACCAAGGCCACAGAAAATAAATCAGTCATCAAAACCAAAAATAAAATCTGTAAGGTGTTGAAATATAGCCCAATGTTCTTCTACTGTATCAGTGGATGAAGAGGCAACATTAAAGCAGATTTATTTCTGTCAATCACCCTAAATATCTCAGCCACACGTCAACTTCAAACCTCCCCTGTTAAGGGCATCAAACTGAGGGAAACAAGCTCTCAAGTTAAACCGTTAACATCTCATTAAAGGTCCTGAGTAGAATGGAGATACAAGGACACCCACAGGGATCTGCTTCAGGCCCCAGCGCTGCCATTTTAATCAAATTATAGATGATCACAGCAGGGATCAAGTAGTTGTTTAAAGCCAACCTGAAAACAAGCCAGTCCAGAAACACAGGGATGTAAACCAGAATGACAAACATTCGCTAACCTGATGGATCAATTGCGTATTGAACCTATTAGTGGGTAGCTTTGTTGATTTTTGCTATGCTTTAGTCTTCGTCCTGTGGTGGTCGACATTTTGCATCAAAATAAACCTAAATGGAAATGTTTCGATGCATATTTAAAAGGCTGTTAATAAATTAGGAAAGCCAATGAAATATTCAGCTCATTGTTAAGAAATATCTGCAAGTCAATACCTAACCTGGCTTTGGAAAGGAAATTATTCTTATGAAACAACAAAATGAAACAGTGTTTTGCTAATTTAAATAAAAACATTTATATGACAAATATAACACAAAAATGTTTCTTTTCTAGCTGATGCAACAGTTATGACACTGTAACCCAAACAGCTAAAAAACTTCTGGTCTTTTCACCCAAACCTTGCCTCCCTCCTCTGCAGCCTCTTTAATATATATAATATAATATAATATTTTATACTAGCAAGATCCTCCTGTTTGAGGTGAGGTTCTTCAGCACCCTTGCAGGTTGCTTTCAGGGTAGACCTGTATGAACAGCCAAACCTGGGCATGTTGTTGCATTTTTGGGAAAAGTATTTTATTCCCCATATGATAAAAAGACCCCACATCTTATGAGCCCTCGTTAAAACCCTCACTGGACTCACAAACTGCTACCATCTTCTTCCTAAAGCTGGAGTTTACTCTGACTCTAACAGACTGGAGCACAACACAGGACACCTGTGTGTAATTTTATCCTCTTTAATGAATTAATTAATGTTCTAAATCAGACCTCACAAGATATTAACTTTCTTAGAAACACTTTAAAGGATACTGTCTTTAGTTCTTGTGTTTTATATAAATTGGATTTTCTATATTGTTCAAATGTATATACAACTTTTATGTTTGGAAATATGTGAGAAATGTGTTTTTTTCTGCGCATGACAAGGCAGTTTAACAGGAATTGCATTAAGCTAGATCATAAAACATATTTTTGACACCATCTTTTTAGTGATAACACACCTATAGATTAAGAGTCTGTCTCCTTCCAGACAAACCCATCTCTGTCAATTACTTTTAATCCGCTTTCATGAAGCAGGAGACAGATTTGTATAATCTCCAGGTGGGAAGTGCAAGCAGCTTCTTCCACCCTTCCTAGGACGCATACATTTAGTCTGTCATTCTAAGCGGAACATGTTTGCAGGAGGTTACTGTTTTGAAAAACTGACTGATTTAAATAAAGTAGTTTGCAGATGCATTATTACCTCTGGTTGCAGTCCAGGAGGTGAGGTTACACTTTTTACAACTTAAAGCTGTCTGGTTAAAAGAGACAAGTGTTAATTAATACCAGCTCTGCGGGGCCTCCTAATATAACTTTTTAATGTTTCATATCATAACTGGATACTTAACAGATCCTGAAATAAGATCCATCAACTATGATTAAAAAAAGAGCAAAGATTTGTTATTATTCCCTGTTTTTTAGAATAAATACTAAGATATATATCATTATTAATATATTTAAGACATCATATTTCACCCTTTTAAGATGAAAGGTAATTTCACCCTTTAATATGGAATTATTTTCCACTCATATTTTTTAAGAGTCAAATATTAAAATATTAAAACTATATGTAATGCCAAAAGAAAGTCCAGAAATAATGAAACCCATCTAATGGCGTTATTGTTCATTTTTGAAGTTGCTTAAGAAAGTGGCCTGATATCCTGTTCGATCTCTTAAGTCAGCAGTGTCACTTGAATTTCTTTTTATATTTGGAAGTTGGTCTGAATTTACCTTTTTAAAAAAGTCAAAAAGGAAATTCTATGTGTTCCTTTGAGTCTCATTGAAGACTATGGCTGATTTTTCTATATAATAAACTTAGAACTGCCTTGATATGCCAATTACACGCAATTAAAACCGTGATTAATCGGAGTTAACTATAAAGCTTCTGCAATTAAACAAATTAATCATTTAACAGGCCTAGTAAATCATTAAATTTGCCACAAAATAATGAAATTTAATATATAAATATACCATTTACTTATGTATAACATGTTTTTTTTTGTTATTTCCAACTTCTCAGATAAACTGTTGACTTTGGAATGAAAAACATTATATCTGAATAAATTAATTTAAAGCAATTACCTTTATTTATCTAACGTCAAAATTTACAGGTAATATTTAATGGCACTTTGAGTTGTTTAATTGATCATTTTATAAGAATTGAATGAGGCATCGAATTATTTTATTTTACGGTATATTTAATAGTTTATCTATTTATTTAATCTCACATTTTATTGTAGATTTACATTATTTTTAATACATTTACACCAATTTATTTAACGCTACATCTATTTATCTTTTTTATTTTGTCCCCTTTACCCCTCCATACAAAAGATTATACCATTTATTTGCCGCATTAAAGCTGCCCAACCAGTGAAGAGACTGAGCTCAACTCCTACAGAGCTGAAAATAAGAGCTGACGAAGCCCCATCTTTCAGCAGAAGCTAGTAATGCTGCGGGCCAACATGCTAATGGGGGCTAGCTTGTCTGCTAGCTTTTTTTTCCCCTAAAGGTTTGGTGGTTGAGTAGATATTATCCAGCTTAGGGATAATATCATATATAAGCTTAGGGATACATCATATAATAATATTATATAATATCATATACAAGCATATATTAATCATATATATATATATATATATATATATATATATATATATATATATATATATATATATATATATATACGTATATACATACGTTTCCAATTTTTTCAAAAAAATGTGTTGGCGCGACATATAGTGAGCTGCACCCTACATTCTGGAAAATATGGTAATACTCAAACATTTGTGGTTTGTATTCTTAAATGTGTGATTTAAACTTGAACATCTTTTGTTTGTACTTGTAAATTGCTGATTTTTACTAGGAATTTGTGAAATAAACTCATAAATACGTGATTCATACATATCAATTTCTGAATCCTATTAGTAAATTTGTGATTGGAACAAGTAAAATGATTTTCTTATTTGCAAGTCTGCGATTTGTATTAATATATTTGTGATTTATAATTAATACTTGTTTTGTTGCCAAGCTGTTGCTTTGTAACTTTTAAGGTTTCAGAGTTGAAAACAAGGAATTCATATAGTTTTAAATTTAGACTATTTTATTGAATCACATTTTGACACATACACATGTTGAAGTTATCTTCAACACATATTGTTTAGCTCTAAAATATTGTGAATGAAACAAATACTGATTATCTGAATATTGTAACATTAAGCTCCTTCAGTTCACTTTTTTTTTAAAGCTTGTTTTTGAAAAATCAATATAACTATCATGAGATTTAAGCGTGAAACATTTAAAAAGTTCTCTCCATTTTGAACCTTTAGCTTTAGCTCAGTACTATTCCTCATGCAGCCAATAATTACTGACTTTTCTTTGGCCCCAAATAACACCTTTGAGTGTCTAATTTGGTTAATCTGTTGTCTGACTCCCATCATGCTTTGTCATTATATCGCCCAGCCGGATTTTGTTGGAGAATGTGGCTACAGTTCGATGCCATGATTTTCTAATCAAAGAGGATTTTCTGCAAAGAAACCTACTATTTCTAAAACCACACAGTCCTGAAGCATCGATTCAGTTCTGCTGAGGTACCATCCCGACTTTGGCCTTTTCAAAGGCAAACATTTCATAATTTCATTTTGGTAAAGCTCCTTACAGCTTACCAGAGATTTAAACAGACAGACAGCAGACACTCTAGGATGAAAGAACTATAGTTCTTGGCATCATAGACGTGTAAAGAGTTATGAACATTTTATCTGCTGAAAAGTGAATGTGTGCAGAAAAAAGCCTGAATTTACATATTGAGGGGCATATTAATGCTTAAAGGAAGGAGCCAAAGTCAGTCTTTTTAGGAATTTCATCTGTCAACATTGTTGAGGTTTGATTTGATAAATTGGTGTTATTTTCCAGCAATTAAATCCTATAACCCCTTAGTTGTGGAGCTTATACATGCTCCTATTACTGCTGTTCGGTATGGTTGGGAGGAAGCTCTAGCCGCCCACAGAAGCGCTGTAAATGAGGCCTAACGCGGGCAACTCACCACCTCCGTTCTTCTGACACAGGTAGGGGAACCTCCACACGTTACCCAGGCCTACAGAGAAGCCGACCTGGGCCAGGATGTACTGGAGCTTGCTGTTCCAGGCTGGGCGCTCCTCATCCTCGCCATCCGAGGCCCCTTCCTCCACATCGCACTCCTTGCCTTCGCCTTCAGGGTCGTCGACAATCAGCGAGCTCTTCTTGAAGGAATCGTCGCAGGCATCCTCATTGGAAAGCAGGTCCCTGACAGACTCCGTGACATCGTCGTCAAGCTCTCTCTTGACGGCCTTGCTGTTTTTGGGCATTTGATAAAGCAAACACGGGCGAGGGGTTTGGAACGTCTTCTCGGTTTTTTTTTTGGTTTTTTTTTATAAGTCTTGGTAGGTGGGCTTCAATGGCAGAGCCTGCAACTGGTGAAAGTCAGCTTAGAAAATATCTGAGTCCGGGGAAGGGGAAAAGTCTGTGAAGGTTGAGTGGTTAATAAACGCTTTAGTTCTTCATTATCACCAAATGTCTGTGGAGCAGAGAAAGAAACTGTGAATAACAGTAATAATAAAACATTCCCCACTAGCCTTTACTCAGCCTCCTCATCTATGACTGTAAAACTATTTACTCTTTTTACAGAACATCTTGCATTATATTGAAAAGTATTGAAAAACATTGGTCAGGATGTTTATGAACAAGTCTGCAAGTATTTTTGAAAGCGCTATATTGGGTAAGTACTGTCAATTAAAAACATATGCTCATGTGTCTAAATTTGTAAAGGAAGTCGACAAGCTTCTATATAAAAACTATATTCATTCCTTGCTGTCAACTCATCAGATGTTTCATTTGTGAGAATAAAAATCTTAGTTAGGATTACAAGTTACGAAGCTTGGTAACAATACAATTATACAAAAAAAGTTACAAATAGACTAAATGTACAAGAATGTTTGTGTTTAAATAACACAAATAGTACAAATTCCAAATGGCCAAGTACAAACATATTATAAGTAGGAAAGACAAACTTACAGGTATGAGTCACAAATGAAATACTATGAATTTTGAAACAAAGATGTAACTTCTAAACTTGTGACATCACTAAGAAACATCTGACGTTACATATATGTGCGAGCTGAAAAAAACAGAAGAAATACGAGTCTTAACTTTATTCATCAAGGAATGAGTTCATCATCATAATTCAAATTAGCAGCTGGTTCTTTTTTTTTTCTTCACAAGTCTGATAAAAATGTTAGGTCCCCAAAATTAAGTTGAATTTGTTGCACATGATGAGTTAGTTTCCAAATGTGATACCCCTCCATTCCCACTGCTGTGCATTTCCTGTCAGCTGGCTGAAAGAATAGTACTCAACTTTTGTTTTTTTATTTTTTTAACTAAAATGGTGACCATTTGTGACTGCACCTGTAATTCACAAGCTAATTTCCATACAGGCCAAAAGCATATAGCAATCATTTTGTGTAAAGTAGCACTTGAAAGCACAACTTAAATTTTATTTTTAGTTAAAATTATTTTCATTGAATCTAAATAATGCAATAGTTTGCATTACTTTTATGGAATTATTTTAGCACGACTAGAAATAAAATTACTATTTTCTATTTCTAAAATAATTTAGTTTGAGTTTTTTGTTTAATAATATTTTACTCATAACTACAAGATCCTCATCCCCATGGCAACGACTAGTGTGATCTAAAGGATGCCTCCCTCACATGGAAATCACATGGCTGGCATGGGCAGCAATGAATGGGGATCATTTTGTTCTGGGAAACTCAGGGCCTGGGAGCGGTTTGTGCCGGGACAGGTGGAGCCCTCGCGTTTCTCAGCCTCCTGAATATTTGAAGAGACAAAGCTGCATCCAAACCCAAACATCCTTATTTCTGCTTCTCTCCTGAAAACCATCGGATTTTCTTCCACCTTTCAACCCTCCTCTCCAAATGAGCGTAATTTATGACCATTGCGGGTTTGGAGCCTTCAGGGTGTGTTCATCCAGACAGGCCATCCACAGGAGGGGAAGGTGCGCAGCCTCCTGGTCTGCCACAGTCCAGCTTCAGCTTTTATTTTCTTAAAGGAAACGACGCGCGTGGTTTATTTTATACCCAGTGCAAAATGATGGGGACGGGGGGCAGAGCGCGCTTCCCGCCCACCGACCACAGGATTAAACGGTGATTCGATTAGATTAGATTAGATTAACACTTCCAGTTTAGGTGTCAATTAAAGGATAAAATGCTTTCCCTGCTTTCATTAATTTTATTCAGAACACGAGGATGTTGAAACGCAACATCTCTGGGTGGTTTCAATTCAACACACACACAAAAAAAAAACGATGTCTAAATTTTCTACCCGTTAATAGCACTAAAATATCAGGGAAAACGATAAAAAATGTAAATAAACAGTAATATGAATAGTGATGCCATGTGCGCCCACTGAGCACAATTTGTTCTGGGAGGAATGGGCATAAATTAGAGCGGTTGCGCGCGCCTCATGACATCCATGTGAGGTGTTTCATCATTCACCGCCTTCAGCTCCATCCTGCTGCACTGGTACCCCACTCAGCCTCACACACACAGACACATCCTCAGATGCCTTTGTCCTAAATAGATAAAAACAAACCCCTCCATCATCCGCGATGTCAAAACGTCTTTAAGTCAGTCTTACCTGAGCTTAATGAAATTTTCTGCCACGATGCGTATCAAGGGATGAAGTTGTGAGAGGACATGCACGGGGAAGACATCATCACTCGTTTCGGTCCGACCGCTCTGTGTGCCCTCATCCGACTCCAGCGCTCAATTTCTCTCCAGTTCACCGCCCAGTTTAGTGGAGCCCCCCCCACCCCGCTCACACACCCATCCTAACCCACCGTCCCCCCCGATCTCTTTCTGTTTACATTTTAATCCGCTTATTTCATTCACAACAAATGCATTTTTATGTCTTTATAAGGAGTATATTCGAGGATTTCATATTTTTTTGTCTTCTTAATGCACCCCTACTGTCAGGTGCATTGGTTTAACCCACGATGGTACTACTGAAAGTGGGCTGGCTCATGTGCGCGTGTGTTTAGAAACGCTGTATAGTGCGACAATGGCTGCGGATTGCTTTGGATATTTCTGTTCACACCTTCAACAGTTTATGTGATAATAAATGTTTCCTGTTTCATCAGAAGGAGGAGAAAATTAAGCCTCTTTTGTTTGCTTGTGGTCGGAATAGAGTCCGTCATCCTCCTCCACATCTCTCAGGATGTCGCGATGAAACACAAAGAGCAGACAGGCAGCTCCATTTCACATTAAAAGATGCGCTGGATTCATCACACACGTGCTGCCACCTGAGTATTCAATAAATACAACATATATGTTGTTTCTTTGACAAATATTAAACACAGAAGACATTTACAAGGTGTCATATTTTAATTATTGAATATGTAAGATTTCATCCAGCTTGATAATTGATGGTTTTATTTTATTAATGCTTTGACAATAAATCCTAACAACGACAGCAACAACAAAAAAACTATATACACTTGAAAATTCTGTGCCAAGAGTGGGTTGTTTAAACTCTAACTACAGTCGAAATATTGGGTTAAACTCAGTGGCGGTTCTAGCTCAAATGTTCAAATGAATAAAGAGAGCTACATAAAGTAAAATTTCTATTCAATTAAATGTAATTAAAATTCTATTTCTTATTAGGTCGATATAAATTCAGGATTTAGGGATTTTTTAAGTTAAAATTACAGTTTTTTATAAAATCTGAATTAGAACCCATGAAAAGCTGGTAAATTCAGCTGTACAAAGTAGAGAAAAAAAAACATTTAGTAGATGAAAACTGGGATCCTTTCTCAATACCACTGAAGCTACCTTATTGTTTCTTTAAAAAAAAAAAAAAAAGTAAAACAGAGAAAAATAAAGTAACAAAGTATTATGTCTTCAGTGCAGGGGCCATGACAGGGGCCAGGACATGATCTACAGGGGCATTGGCCCAGTTGCCCCTGTCTAGAACCGTCCATGGTTAAACTGCATGCTTTAAGTTAACCAAAAACTGCAACTTTGAAAAAAAAAGCTTCAATTACAGTAACAAGTAAATTAATTAAGTTTGCCCAACTTAATTTATTTATTTATATAAACTTAATAATTTCTACTACTGTAAAACCAGCAGATTCTGCCTGTAGATGATTACTTACACATCTCTATGCCGAATGTTGTGCATTTTATCTTATTTTATTATGAATATTTATCAATAATTATAATAGGGGATTATGATTAATAATTTATTAATAATTTGCACAGTTCGTGGTACCATGGTATTGCAGCAAAAAGCATGAGCTCAGTTCCTGGCCTGAGGATTTTCTGCACTGAGTTTGCATGTTCTCCCATGCCTGTGGGGGTTCTCTGCTGGTACTCCAGCTTCCTCCTGTTATCCAAAGACATGACTGTTAGATTAATTGTTGACTCCAAATTTTTATTAGGTGTAATTCAATTGCTTTTTACGAGTTGAAGCAATTCATTTAAGTTGGATTTGCATTTTAGTTTTAGAGCACTAAAAGTTAGGGTGAAAAAATTTTTATTTACTTAAAATTTCACCAAAAAAAATGGATTTAAAAAAGATTACCACTATTAGATGTCATGGTCTTGGTTCTGTTGTGCTTTACTTTGCTCCTTGTTTTCTAGTTTTATTGGTTTAATTCCAGTTTTGTTGTAATTTCTAGATTTATGTTATTTCTCATGTTTTTTCTGTTGCCCTCTTGTGTGTGTGTTCCTTTCCCCTTGGCTCCTTCGTTGTCTCCTCTCACACCTGCTCCTTGTCAGCTCATTAGCCCTCCCTTTGTCTCAGTCAGCTATATATTCTCTCCCTCTGCTCTCACTCTTTGTTGGTTCCTCTGTTGTTGCTGGTCCTGACGTCGCTGTTGTCCTCTCACCTCGTCTCTCCCTGGCTCGTTGTGCACTTTTTCCCTTGATGTCTCCATGGTTCTGGTCTGTTACATTTTTAGTTGGATTTTTGGATTGCTGCCTTGTTAACTATTTTCATCATTAAAACTACAAGTATTCACCTCAGCCTCTCTGCCTCTGCATTTGGGTCATAAAAACCTCCAAACAAATCGTGACATTAGATACATACACAGAATTCACAAAATATATAAAGCAATGAAAACTAAAAATATACAATGAAAAGTGGAAAAAAGAATGAATTGAACATAATTTAAAAATCCCTCTAGAATTCACTCTCTCCTTTATTGGTGATACTGATACCTTGTTGACAAATGCATACCTCCATAGATCGCTTGTTCTGTTTTTATCACTCTGTATTGTTGATAATTTTTGTTGTAAAGTGTTTTGGGTGTTTTGAAAGGTGTTTTTAATGAAATGTACTGTCATTATTATTGTTATCATTATTGTTAATTATTATTATTATTTATCATGCTGTGAATTTTAAACAGATTTCTGTAGTGAAAACAAATCAATCTCTAATTTAAAAGGGAAAAACTACTGGCCAAATTGAAAATCATCAAATTTGTTCCGACCCAGAGGCGGATCTACAGGATGGGGGGGCAATGCCCATGCTGGCCTCTCTACTTTAATGTCCTTAAAATACCAGGAATTACTGATCATGTTTTTGTCCGAAAGCCTCCCATAGCCTTCAAATTAAACATTCATTTACAGAAAAGATCAAATTGTTGATATATATCTTGTTAAAAAGAACTGCTGTGAGGTCAGATTTCTACCCAAAGATCGCACACAATAGATACTGACATGTTTTATTTAAAACACAGAAAGTACTTGCTAATGTGGAAATATTTCTTTAGAGTGTCCTTTGATTGTACTTTTTAAGCTTTTGAATTTCTTTGTTATTAAAATATTTTATACTTTTCTAATAATTTATCACTTTTGGAGCCTAGTCACACATTCAGCCTGAAAATCTATAGCAAACCTTGCCTGCATCTCCTTACTGCCATGTCTTCTGGATCTTATTTTATCATGATAAAAAGCTATTTTTTGTCAAGTTATATAAAGTGGCTATACATCTTTAACAACTCTGTGTTCTACTCGTTATTTTGAATCACATTATGTAATAAAGTATTTTTTAGTTTATTTTAGTGGCATGTTACATGAAGATTGTAGATTGTATTTTTATGATGAAAAGATTCAACTGCGACTACGTTTTAATCTGGTTTTAATGTGAACAAAATATCTGGTTAATCTTAAACGACCCGTTAGGACATTTTTCTTCCTGAAAATGTTTTAGACTGTTTTAGAGCTAAAATTCCTCCAAAATGCTTGTGATAAATTGTCAAATTGTTTGACGTAATCTAGAAACTTTTCTATTCTATAGAACTATATAACTCTTATTTATATTCCGGGAAGCCAAGTTCATTGTTTTATTTATAATCCATTAATGCAAGTCTTTCCTGGTGATGGGAAAGCAGCTCATTCACTATAATTGTTTCAGTTGCATCATCATCAGAGGTCCAATCATGCCTCTTTTCACTACAGAGTTCCTCTGCTGAGGGATAAACATTTACCACACATTTTGCTTCTCTGTACTACTGACCTGAATACAACTCGTCACCATTTCCTGGTTTTAACAAAGCACCAGCTCCCAGCTCTTTTTTCCTTTCTGCACAAAGGCTGAGTAAGTAGCAGTCTTATTGATCACTGCTAATAGCTTCTATCGTCTCTGCAAGGAGGGACAGAGACTCTGAGCACAGAAGGAGAATAGTTGAAGGTTGATTTCTTTCAGTGTACGTTTTAGGACAAATGGAGTTTGGAAGCATAATGATTTACTTTCTAATAGTTTCACTGTCTTTAAACCACCAGGATTTAAGGATTCACTATTTCTTACAGAAGTATACACACCTCTTTTTTCCGCTTTTTGTTACCTCACAGTCTGGGATATTATGCAACCGACCAACAGCACACCACACTGCATAGAATCACTTTTCTCAGTGATTGCAAAGTTTTCAGGGGAATCTAACTACCAACTTTGCTTTTTTAGAGATCTAGGAATAATCTTCCATTCTTCTTTGGAATCTACTGTAGCTCAAGCTCAGTCAAACTCAGAAAATTATATTTTAGGCATTGAAACAAATTCTTAATTGGATTGAGCCTGGGCTTTGACTAGGCCATTCTAATGTATAAATATGCTTTGATCTAAATCAATACATTGTGTCTTTGGATGTATCTTAAAGGGCCAAAATCAGCCCAAAATAGTTTTGCCTGTGATTGATAAATGACTGACTAAATTCTGCTCTGTTAGCAGCAATCTCCAATCCCTCCATCCTGGAAAATGAGTTGCCCTGATTCTTTAATGTAGGAGAGTGAATCCTTGCCTCCTCCAGGAAGCGCCTACCTTGGTCTTACTGTGCCTCGCTACTACACTACACCCTTACTTTCTCCAGTTGAGATGTCATCTGTTCTTTTTCTGTTAACCTCTCAACACCAAACGTGTTTTTAATATCAGCGCGTCTTAATGTTGCATCAGACACACTGATGCAACATTAAGCCGCATTAAGACACTCAAAATACAAATTAAGTTTCCTGGAAGCCAGAAATAGGAAGTGAAAGAGGAAGTTAATCTAGACAGAGCCGCTGAACTATTAGCAGAGGTCAAACTAAAAACAAACCTTTAAAGTCTTAGTCAGTCTACAGCAATATTTCATCATTAGATTTGCTGCATTATGCATTTTTACTAGTGGAAATAATTCAGATTAGGAAGCAAGATTGTGAAGAGAAACCAGCAGATTCTGCCTGTAGATGATTACTTACATAGGTCTATGCCGAATGTTATGCATTTTACATTATTTGATTATTAATATTTATTAATAATTATGAGGAATTATGATAAAAAAATATGATTCAAAACAAAAACTAATTAAGAACAAATGGATAATTTAGATAACTGTGGTTGAAAGCAGGCTGCATTATTGCACAGTTTGTGGCACATTTTGTATTGCAGCAAGAAGGCATGAGCTCAATTCCTGGCCTGAGGATATTCTGCATTGAGTTTGCATGTTCTCCCATGCCTGTGGGGGTTCTCTGTGGGTACTCCAGCTTCCTCCGCTTTTCCAGAGACATGACTGTTAGATTAATTGTTGACTCCAAATTTTTATTAGGTATAATTCAATTGCTTTTTACGAGTTGAAGCAATTCATTTAAGTTTAATTTTTCCATAGGTGTGAACATGTGTTGCCATGTGACAGACTGGATATCTATCCACAGTGTACCCTGCCTTTCGCTCATAGACTGCTGAAGATGAATCTGGCGGATAGTTGGGAAAAGATGGACGGATTTTGATTGAGGGCTACCACCCTTTAATATTTATATTGAATAATTTAGATTATCAATCAACCATTAATTAATTCAAATCAATCAAAACAATGTGGGGGTTTGGGATTTATTAAACACAATAATTCCCTGTTATAAGCAATTATTCTGTTTAATATTACTTAACTAGAAAACAAAAACCTACAGGAAGAACAAACAAAAGGGTTTTAGCAGATTCAGTACAGAATAATTATTAAACTCACATCATATATAAAATAAACAGCAGAGAGGTAAATTCGAAATGTGGAGAAAATTAAGGTGGGACTCAAGGTTCTGGCTTTACAAATGCTTCACTCATCAACAATATGGTAGCTGCCATTCAAAATGGCCCTTCCCAGTCAAACGCCAACTGAATGGCAGCCATCTTCCCTGCAATTCCCAGCAAAATCCTCTCCAATTTCCAGCCACTGGCCTTCTCCTGCATATTCTTTTACTCTGACTCCACCCTTTCACTGAATTACAGGGCCTGGCAGGAGATAACGCTTCTCTTTAGATCTTAATGTCCACAAATCATGACAGAAAAAAATATTTAGTACAAAGATTGATGTTTAAAAAGGAATTATAGGGGACCAGCCAAGAACGAGCCAAGGACCCCACAAGGAAAGTGGTGAAATGTTGAATGGCTACTACTGTAGGCTGTGGACACGTGTGAATACAGTAGAGGTAGAGTGTGGTGGGCAAACAGCTAAAAGCTGAGCTAGCTGTGTGATCACCAAGGAACATGTGGTCCACAAGATTAAAAAGAGAGAAAGAAAAAGTTGAGAGACAGAGAAGGACGGAACATTGAATAGTAATCAAACTTAGTTGAGAAATTTACAGAAAGCATTCAAAGAGTCCAAGAGCAGTGTATGCTTAGCGATTAAATTTCTGACCACACAATAAAAAGCAAAGAAATTAAAACAATTCCTAATGGAGGAACTAACCGCCTGCCCAGTCACAGTTTAAAGTATTAAAAAAAGAGAAAAAAACTGCCTTTCCCTACATTCATGACCTTATTGAACAAATTAAATATATTAAGGGCTTCTTTCTTAAAGTGGTGAGAAGATGTTGAATTGCTCTGTTTTTGTTTTTGACCTTATCCATAATGTCAGTGGATACAGCTGGAAACATTTCCCAGGCTGATAGGAAACCCCTTTCTGTTTGGTTTCCAGAATGGCATATATAAAGTAACTTCTTTATCCTGATGCTGTGGGGAGCATTTTGGTAACTTTTTTATGATATTTCAATGCTTAAAACTTAAGGGTATAGTGGAGGATTTTCGCTAATTTTTGAAAAGACCCCCACTCTCCACAAAAAAAAAAAATGCACATGCACAACCCTGTACAGTCTCCTGAGAGGGAGCACCAATTAAATGCTTGCAAAAAGCATGTATGAGCCCATTTATCCTTCTGCATGCTCTGTTTAAAAGTTATTGTTGGAATCCGATCAGTACAGGAACAGGCGAGTAAAGGGTTCCAGGAGTCCACAGACAGTTCAGGCAGAACGTTCAGATGGGAACTGGCAGACTCAGTAGTTGAGAGGCAGAACAGAACAGGATATCGGGAACAGTACGAAACACTTAAACCGCTCTCTCCACTAAGCCAAGACAGGCCACGCTCAGTGGATAAGAGTCAGAACATGATCAGAAACACTACGAAAATGCTAAAACCGTCTCTCACCACTGGCCACCGAGAACAAGAACATGAAATATGGCATCAGCAATAATCTAAACCTCAATGATCTGGCCCAGATAGCAGGTATTGAGCCTTATATAAAGAAGGAGAAGCAGGTGCGTACCTGGAAGAGATAGGCAGGTGGATGAAATGAGCAATCAGACCAACTTCCAGAGCCATGATCATGACAATCCACTGAGCAGAGAATAAATTAGTCTGACACTGACTGTAGCACATAGACTTAAACTTGTAAAAATCATTGTCATTCAACTTTATATGTCCACCAAAACTGAATTTTAGGGCATCAATGCATAAGAAATATGAAAACACTAAGAATGTTTAAAAGTTCCCTTTTCGTTTGTATTTCTATGCTTTTTTTTTTTAAAGGTGTGCGAGAGGGGAGGTCATTCTCACCAGCCAGGTATTTCTCGGCATAGGCCTAAGTGAAAATGGGGACGAGCACGTAGGACGGCCTTACATAATTATATCACCAGAATGATTGACTATTACCGGGACAAATTATTTAGATGATCCACCCGGAAAAAGAAAAACCTCTACTATACCTTTAATTTACACATGATTTCAATAAAAGTTTTACATCCCATTTTACAGCCTGCTTTGCAGATTTTCAGTGGTATTTTTCGATACATTTGTCTTATATGATCTCTGCTCAAAACTCGAACACTTCTGAATACACAGTTCTGAGAGCAGTCATTTGACATGATATAATATATGTATAATGTTTTACTAATGTATTGACACAAATATGCTTTTTACACTTTTAATAACATTTAGCCTACAATAAATGTGTCTACTTTAGTGTACCTTTATTTAAAGCAATGTCAATAGAAAATATACTAAAAGACATTTATATGGGGAGAACAAGTATTTGATATAATGTTGATTTTGCTGGTTTTTGTCAAGGCTCAGAAAATAGGACCCAGAATTCAGGCAGGCGGAACGGAAGTGCTTTAAAACAAAACACTTTATTAATGTCAGGATTTGGTTATTGAGTGTAGACCCAAAAGCAGAGGCAGAGAGGCAGAAGTGAATCTGTTGTGGTTTTAACTATGACTTAACAGAAATCTGAGGCTGGTTATCCAAAAATCCAAAGGAAAACAAGTCCAAACAAACAAGAAACCAGAAGTCCAAAAATCCTAAAAATCAAAAACATGAAAACAAGTCTAACGTACCAGAAACCATGGGGACATCAGGGGAATCACAAACATAACGAGGTAGGCACAGAGAGAAGGAGTTGGAGCCTGCGGACGGTGTTTGACGAGGACCCAGCAAAGGGGAACTGAACAGAGAGGGCTTTTTAAAGGAGACTGAGACAAAGAGGGGGCTAATGAGGAAACGAAAAAAGAACAAGAGGGAAAGAGCTAGGGAAGGAGAACATAAGAGGGCAGCAGAGAGCAACAAATAGAAACCTGGAAATGACAACAAAATGATAATCAAATAACTAGGACTATAAAACCTAGTAAAAAGCAAAACTAAACACTAGAAATCAAGGAGTAAAGTAAGACTGAATGCTCAAAAGAGAAACATAACAGAAACAGAAACCTAACAATTAACTGCTCTGTACTGTAACTGTGGCTTGTCAGCTTGAACTGGTTCCCTGGAATCTCTGGTTCTTAAGTTCAGTTCTTGAGCCCAGTTGAAGGAGTGGAGTCCAGCCAGATGATTTCTCCACAGCATGCGACGGGAGCCACCCACGGAGTTCCAGGAGTGAAGCAGAGCAGAATGACGAGAAGAATGACGAGCACAAGCCAGCAGAAGAGGAAGAGCAGAAGAATCCGGAGAAGAATCCAGAGTAGGTGTCGATGCAGGAGCAGATGTTCAGGCCAGAAGATCAAAGAGATAAGAAAGTACCGAAAGGGAATCCAAATCGGGGTCAGGTTGTTAACAGGCAGAATCCAAACAGCAGTCTGAAGACAGGTCAGGCAAAAAGGATCAGAACTGGGGCAAGCAAAACTCAGGAGTCCAAAGGTAGAAACAAGTCAGGGTCAGGTAACCAGAAACACAACTGGGTACGCTAGAGAACTCTCACACACGGCTCAAATATTCTTGCACTGATGGCTAAAAACAAGCAGGTTATATAGGAACTGAAACAGGTGGATCAGATGAGAGAAAATGAAAACTGGGTGGAGCTAAACAGGTGGAACAAATGAACCAATAATCCAGTCATCAATGCCAGGATCATGTCTGTTTTCCCACTTAAAGTATGTAGAATCCAGAAAAGTCACAGTCTGAATTTTAAGTAATTGTTTTGTATTCTATTGTATAAGCATTTCACACGTCAAAAGCTATTTATAATTTGAATTCATGGTTTGCAAATACAGATATCAGACATTTTCTGTAGTTCCTGTAGAGGTTTACAAACACTGCAGACCTCTCCTCCATATGGACCTTCTACTGATCCTTCATGATATGAACTTTCAGCTCTCTTGAAAGACTTTCAACTGGTTACAGGACTACAGACCGGCTAGGTGACTCCAGGACCTTAAGATGGTTCTTACAAAGCCACACCTTCATGCCTGGGGTGTGTGCTTCAGGAAGACTCAGCCTGTACCCGTTTTCAATGCCCTTACTGAGGGAATCTTCTGATTGGAGATCTTAGCCAACAATCTTAGCCATAGGAGTTCCATGACTGGGATGGTGTTGTTTGGGGTTGTACTAATTTGTCTTTCTCCTCCAAACACGACGAGAGGAGTTTAGACCAAAAAATCCCTTTTTTTGTCTCAGAGCACATGACATTCTTCCTCTGGATCATCCAGATGGTCACTGGTAAACTTCAGATGTGCCTGGGAACCTTGTGTGTGCTGCAGGATTTGTTTTTGCTATGGTGGCATATTCTGTTCCTAATATTTTTTAGGCCATTGCATAGGGCCTGCTGTGTAGTTCTAAGCTGATCCCTCACCTTCCTAATGATCACTGATGCCTCAAGAGGTGAGATTTGCATGGAACCCCAGACCAAGAGATTGAACACCATCTTGAACTTCTTCCATTTTTTATAAATGCGTCAACAGTTTTTGCCCTTTCCCCATACTGCCTGCCTATTTCCCTAAAGCCCATCCCACCCTTGTGCAAGTCTGTTTTTATGTTTAATCCCAGATGTGCTTACAGAGCTCTTTTGTCTTGGCCCTTGTGCAGTTACAATTAGTTTCATTCAGCATATGGAAAGGTGTCTTTTTATACAGATAACGAGTTCAAACAGGTGCAGTTACTACGGTTAATGAGAGGAGAGCAGGAGGGCTTCTCAAAGAACAACTAGCAGGTCTGTGAGGGTCTGAAGTTTGTGATAAAATGCAAATCAGTTAATTAAAAATCGGAAAATATGATTTTCTGTGTTATTGTTTTAGATTATGTCACTCACAGTTGAAGAAAACTGTTGATTGAAAAATACTTTCACAGGCTTTCCAAGTGGGAAAACCTGGAAAATAGACGAGGTAGCAAATACTTGCTCTTACCCACTGTAGATAAAAAGTATTACCTAAAAGTGTTTATCATAAAACATTTAGTAAAATACATCAGTTTGCTTAATAAAAAACTGCCTTTGATGATAACGGATGCTAACCACATGGGATGGAAATATAGTCTCTTATCTGTTTAAGTATATTTTCAAATGTTAGGTTCAGATTAGTTTTTGCATTTACAATAAAATTTAATAATGCAAAACTTTAATAAGCCTACAGCTATACACAAAACAGAAATCAGACTGAGAAAATGTGAAAAGATGTAAATATAGTGTGAGCTTAAGGCTTTAAGATTACAGTGCTGGGTCCAAACTAGACAGTTTACTTTAGTTAATCCAAAGGCCGACATAAACTAAAGAGGAATGCATTTAGTGGGCATATGGAGTGAATGTTATTCCTTTATTGTTGGAAGCAAGGAACATGTTCTGTAAATGGAATTTTAAAAACAATGCAACCCATAAAAAAGTTATGGGGAGTAACTTTGTTGTTTTCTCAGATTTAATCTTTTTTATGTATTTTTTGAATGAATTTTACTTTTGCATATTATATTTTATATTTTTTTATATATTTTCACATTTTCCTTTTTCTTATTTCAGTTTTTCAAATTCCATTTTCTAGATCACATTCTCTTTACTTCTGGTGGCAGCTTCTCCTCTGCAATGAGGAGCGAAGACACGTTTTCGTTGCATTGGTTGAAGCAAAGCATTTGTAAGGGGTTAAAGAGAAAAGAATGTGATCTATAAAACACAATTTGGAAAAAATAAAAGTGGCAAAATGCAACTTAAAAAAGAGAAATAAAAAAAAATTAAGAAAAATTTTATAAAATAAAGTTTCATAAAATAACATTAAAAAAATCTTATTTGAAAAAAATATATATAAGATAAGAGCAAAGTTACTCACGAAACCTTTTTTTGATCACAAAATGTGTTCTTTGCTCACAACAGTAATGGAACAAAATTCCCTTCATATCGGCACTAACATACAGTAAATGTATATGTGTCAGAAAGTTGGGTGTATTTGGAAAACAGTCTATATATGGGCATTGAGAGTTTGCAAATTCAGAACTTGAATGATTTGGACCTTTAGCTTTTAAACTGTAGGGCAATATATACCTACATCGCAGCAAACCGCTATATAAGGCTATTATGCAGCTGCTTAGGGCCTAAAGGTGAGCAGGGGTACCAAAATGCCAAAGTATTACATTCATTCTGGAGAAGCATTTGGAGAATGCAGACCTCAGCTAAACAGCATATTTTGCCCCATATTGGGACTTGCAAATATAGCTAAAACCCACACATAATCTGGATCATAACCAAATTGTTCTTTGGCCGGAAGCACCACCTCTGGTAAAAAAAAGGGCATAACAATCTTTTCATAAATTTTCAAGTAAATCCTGCTAACAAACTAACATGACCTAAAGCATGACCTCCTTGGCAGAGGTATAAAATGCTGGTAACCAGACAGCAGAAAAGTATTTGTAAATACAGATAGAGACCAATTGTGTGCTACTTTTTTTTGTCAAATCTGCCAGCCTGTCAGCCTTCCTCTTTATTTATAAAAGACATACAATTAGAACAATATATATATATATATATATATATATATATATATATA
>NW_015151790.1:6730-7797 GCF_000732505.1 Cyprinodon variegatus | reverse complement strand
TTTGGTCTGAACAGGAATTGCAGCAGCAGTGCATTCCACATGACTTAATTTAGTTCTTTGTCTTGTTGGCACTAACGCTCGTTTCTTCTGGACAACATAGACATAGGACTCAGGTTTTGTCAAGACAGCCTTCTGGGATAACTTTAAAATGAAACTTATCATTCAGGATACCTTGTCTGCTGGCCATTTTTGCTCATTAAAAGCACGGGTCTGTTATGCTGCTGACTCTCCCAAAACTTAGCGTTCCTGAAGCTACGGAAAGCGCCGAGGGTAAAACAAACAGTACAGCGAGCGCTGCGGAAAAATAAAGAACAAAAGCGCACGGTGCGTTTGTTTTGATGCGCGATTAACGTGCGTTAAAAAAAATGTCGGCGTTATAGTCTAAAGCAGTTAACGCGTTAATAACGCTTTAAAACTGACAGCCCTAGTAATAACAGAAACATTATACTTTTCTTTAGCATGTATCTGATCAGAACTGATTGTAGTTTGGATGAAAATGGAGCTACAGCATTTATATGAAGTAAACTTGTAAAAAAAAAAATGTTTGAAGCTTCAAGGCTTTGGAATGGTGAGACTGTAAGCCCATTCACAGCTATAAAATAAGGGTTTAATTTAGAGCAGGGTTCCCAAAGTGGGGGTCCCGACCCCCAGGCGGTCATGAAACACCTAATAGGGGGTCACAAGATGGTTTTCACATTCATTGTGATGTCTCCCCAAAGGTATAAAAAGGCCCCAAATATATGATGAAATACATAAATCTGAATATCCAATAAAATAAATAAATGTGTCATGAAATTATTGCAACTTTTATTAATTTATCTATTTTTCTTAGATTTTAGGCTTTTATTCAGATTCAGTCAAATTACTGTTATGCAACAAAAGACACTGAGTGGAATAAGGCAAGCCAGGCTAGATGGAGCACTACATTGTCTAATGTTTACATTTATTGCACTGGTTATGGATAGCACACAAGGGTTAGATATTTAGCTAATATGTGAAGATTAAATTGAACATCTGAACATTAAATTATAAATGTTAAAATGCACATTTAAATAATAAATATCCAT
>NW_015151790.1:0-1209 GCF_000732505.1 Cyprinodon variegatus | reverse complement strand
TTTTAAAATGTAAGGAGTAGAAAGTACAGATATTTGTGTAAAAATGTAAGGAGTAGAAGTAAAAAGTCGCCATAAAAAAAGTAGTAAAGTAAACTAAAAATATCAGAAAAATCTACTTGAGTACAGTAACGAAGTATTTGTACTTCGTTACTTCCCATCCGTGTACATCTATTGACAAAAACTATTTTTATGGATGGATTTTAAATATACTTTCCCATCAAATATTGCATCAAAGCCATTCTTTGTGATTGTAACCATGAAATATATTATTTTTCCATCCATCCATCATTATCTGACACGCATGTCCTGAGTGGGGGTCGCGAGGGGTGCTGGTGCCTACAGTATCTCCAGCAGTCAATGGGCGAGAGGCGGGGTAAACCCCGGATAGGTCGCCAGTCCATGGCAGTGATATATTCTTTTTCCCCCCAGTAAAAGTCATAGTAAATCAACAGCTTCTTAAATACACCGAAACCATTCCTTATTCTCTGATGCTTTTTATCTTCAACACATCTGGAAGCCAGAATGCTGTGTGTTGTCGAACTGTAATTATCTGATCCAATTGAACATATCCTACCAATGCACACACATTGAGGCGCCTAAAACATGCATGTTTTTTTGTTTTTTATTTCACTAGAAAATCCACAAATTCTCAACTTGATGAAAATCAAAAGGAAAGTACACCAAAGGATGCAATGCAACTATGTATTTTAGACTTTACAATATTCCTTGACAGCTTTACTCCCCCTTAGGATGGAGTGTATGTAGTCCGGTACAGCCAAAAGTCTTAAATAGTCAGTATTAGTGTATTTAAATAGAGACAAACACATACTGTAATTGAATCAACAAATTAGGGTGACGAAAAATTAGTCACAGAAACTGGAGATCCTCATCGAGAAAGGCTGGTTATTTGATAGAGCTCCGCAGTATATATGAAGAAAACAATTGCTTTGTCATCATTCTTTCATTACATGTATAGTTCAGTTTTGACTGATCTTCACACATTTAAAACTGTGACCAAAACACCTTACGTATCCGTCTAATTAGGAGGAAATGCTCATAAGATGCAAGTAGTGGACTTTGTGTTGTGGCAATTCTGCAAGATTGCGAGTTGAAAAGGACTAAACGCATGGTACACATTTTCCAAACTTGTACTCTAAAGGTCTTTCTTTCTTTCACCTATATATATATATATATATATATATATATATA
>NW_015151789.1:178714-180161 GCF_000732505.1 Cyprinodon variegatus | reverse complement strand
CACTGAGAAAATATTCACACCCCTGGAGCCCCTGGTATGGCAGTGGCACTGAGAAAATATTCACACCCCTGGAGCCCCTGGTATGGCAGTGACACTGAGAAAATATTCACACCCCTGGAGCCCCTGGTATGGCAGTGACACTGAGAAAATATTCACACCCCTGGAGCCCCTGGTATGGCAGTGACTGTCCGAAGTTTCCCTCAGGATAGCTGGTGCTGTGTCTCGCAGGCCAATCCATTTCCCATCCATTTGCTGGATGGGAAATTGATTCAACTCTACAGATGTAACCAATGTTAAATGTTGGTAGCAACTCACCTGCCGAATCAACTAGCCCTGAAAATGGATGGCGCTCTGGACTGCGCTAAGGTGGAGTATGGCCTTGTATTGGTTTAGGTTATAACAGTCACAGGAGGCGAGCAGCCAAACCAGAAGAATCAGAATCGCAACTGGGGGAAAATGTGTGGACAGAGTTAACACCTACATCCGGGAATATTAATTAATCATGAGCTGTAGAGCAGCCTAAGCTGCAGCAGGATCCTGCCAGGAATGAATGAATGAATGATTGTAAATCAACTTTAAACCTGGGGAACGTGTGTGGATGGAGTTAATACCTATAACTGGGCTTAAAAATAGCTGTTGAAAAAATGCCAGGGATGTTGCAATTAAATAATTAATTTTATAATAAACAATAACAATGAACTATTTCAACGGAACTTAAAACGGGAAAAAAAGAAAAACAATTGAAAAGAAATCATTGTTTTTATTATTAACTGTAATTCTGCACTCCACCACTGGGTGGCGACATGTTCACATGGAGCCTCATGAGCAGCTCTGAACAGGGACAAAGGACCCGTTCTTTGACTTCACATAACTCTTCCACCGTTGCTGCTATCAACCCCATTCCAACAGCTCTGAACAGCTTAATATCCCAGCTTTGCATTGATATATGACACAGGGTGCTACTCAGCGCTGTGCTGTATTTATGCAGCAGAAAAAAACAGAGCAGATTGTGTCATATTTCAATGCAAAGCTGATAAACATTTATTGTGTGTATTGCTTATACATTTTGCAATACTGTAGCAAGAAATGCTGCTGTTCTTTTTAAACCAAAAGACAGCACTTTTTGTATCCAACATTCCTCCATGGTTGGCATTTATTTTTAAAATGACAACAAACAACAGCAGTGAAAACCCCTGTTGTCATTGTCTTCCGGTCTCTCTACCTTTTCCGATGGTACCAATGATCTTTCAATATGCGTCCTTGATGGTCTAACGCGAAATAACCTGGCTCAAAGCTGGGAGTCCGGGGTACGATACCTGCTAGTTTGTTTTATTTCTTTCAATGGGCACACTGGACATGCAGGCATTGAATACTGACCATAAACTTAATTTTATTTTTTACTTGTAAAAAGTTATATCATAATAAATATTTTTATGTCCTATCCTGC
>NW_015151789.1:173904-177150 GCF_000732505.1 Cyprinodon variegatus | reverse complement strand
GCCATAGACCTCCATTATTTGAATGTCAGCAGACAGCAAGAAGCCTCCCAGATCTCCAGATGCATTTGAGATATCAAAAAAGTACTCCAGGGTGTTGTTCAGCATGGGGGTGAGTAGAAAATGAAGGCTAATCATGTTTTGGGTGTACTATTCCTTTAAGGCAATAAAGTAAAAAAAAAAGAATAAACCTAACACACTTGTAAAGCCTTGCTATCCTGTTTTCCAGGTTTTTTCAACACTACTGTTGGTTGCAGCTATATGCTGTAATTTGCTGAAGTTATGGGGTAAAAACGGTCACTTGCATTAAGATAAACTGCCACATTGGTGAAACAGTCCAAGATAGCTGTTGTCAATAATGTTCAGTTCTGCAAAAGCAGGACGGCGATCGACCAGGAGCAGAGGAGAAAACTGCTTTTCTACATCTGTGATACTGAAGCGAAATCTCTTTATGACTGTGTGCTCAGTGTGCTATTTTTAAAATGACCTTTCAGCAAGAATTTCATTGTTTTATGAGATTCATTTCCACTCCTTCCTGTCATGTTTTCATGTTAGACCACATGGAGAGATTTTGATCAGATACCAGAGTTTCTGACCAAAGCACAACGTGCTATCAAAGCTCTCCTTGGAGATTAGCAAACGTAACATTTGATAAAGTTTTCAAAATACATCTGGTCATTCAGAAAGAGGCTAATGGTTGTTATGGAGACAGAGTACAACCAAGGTGTCAGTCTTTGCTGCAGTGAGGTTTGGAGACCTTTCTACCTTTCTCACCTGACCACCATCGTCCTCGATGTCCTTTGTGAAGATGAACTTGGCTTTGTTTCATCCATTTGTTATAAGCCTTTAAAATCTTGTTCTGTTTGTTAATCTGGAATAACTTAAACCAACAGTTTTTTTTTCTTGACTTTTGAAGATCAACACATGATTGCATTACTTGAATCATACATTCTGATAGAAAGATAGGGCTCAGTGGACAGTCAATACATGCAAGGGAAACAGGAAGTCATTGATTACTGGTTGAAACTTCTTAGGTGAAACAAATTTTATTTTTAAAAAGTGCTTTATTTGTATTTACTTCATCGGGAGTGCCAGCTGGACAATAAAAAACAACAGTTACTTTAACAATGATATGTAAACACAATGTATTTACTTTTTATACAAAGCACAACATGCATATTAATAATGCATATTAGCATTAGCACCAGAGTAAATCAGAGGATATTGAGTCGTCACTTTGTGCCGTCTCCAGGTAGAAGTTGGGTCTCTGTCAACACGGTTTCAACAGCTGCTATGAGAGGTGAGCTGTAGCTCAGCAGTCGGCCATCATAAATTAACTGGTCGTCTCTAAGCTTGGGTTGCATTTCAGCCCTGTAGAGCAAATATACAACCGTTACTCCTTAGTGAAATGTTTTAATCTGTAGATAAAACCTTACATTTACATTAATGGACAAAACGACTAAAACATCTTTCCTTCAGTTGACAGTAAACCTTTTTGTAACATCAGACTTTACTTAAGAAAATGTATTTTTAATGTAAACACAATTTTGTAAAAACACTGCAAGCTGTTTTCTTTTAACATATTTTAAATATTGTCCCTTGAATATCGCCATAGTGTTTTAATGCATTCTGGGTAATAGACGAATGCTCCTGTAGTGCTAACTCTGTCCAACCAGAACTGCAATAAGTAACCAATAAGCAATATAATAATAATAATAAGTAGGCAATAATAAGCAATATGTTTCAGTTTAAAGCGTAGCAGAATAAAATAGATGTCAATAAAAAAAATCACAAGAGCATAGCTGTCAAGTCTGCGGAAGAGGATTAGGGCCACTGGAAAAAAAAAAAANCCCTGCTAACATGGAACAGTTCTGTTACAGTAACTAAATGTGATTAAGTAAATGTCAGAAGTGGTTGCATTATTTTTTCAGAACAAATGCAGAGCCCTCCCTCTGAATGAGGAGTTAGATTCTAGCCTCAACTTGAAACCTGTAGCTTTGCTGCTTTAAGCAATATAGGGTGATAAAAGGAAAAGCAGAGAAGAGTTCTTTCCAAACAACAATTTATTTAAGATATAACAAACCAAACCAAAATTAATGTTTTTATCTGCCTGTACAGTGTCCTTGGGTGTTGTGATAAGGCGCTTTCAAATAAAATGTATTATTATTATTATTATTTTCCTGGGAGCAAGTTATTTACTACTCTTAATTCAAACTGGGTAAAACCATATAAAAAAGGACTATAAAAACAGGAGTAAAAAAGTAACAGAGTTTATTCCAGATCAGGTTGTTACAGGACAGAGAAATTGCTTGGAGTCTGCACAGCTGTGGGCTCAAAAAACATCAGCAAGCGTCCGGCAAAGATTGAGCCCCGAACAAGGTCATCTTCTCTTTCTTATACCTCATGAGTCCATGTTTTGCATCAGGTGAGGTCAGCTGTCCGTATCAGAAACTGACACGCCATCCATGCCCTGACCTGTATGCATCTTGCCTCAATGCCCAAGAATTACAGATAGCTCTCCTTTATCAGACTGGCTCCAAGATGTGCCCATATCCTGTGTATTCCTAAAGACACGAAGGCTGTCCTGATTAGATGACCTCCGTACACACAGTGACATCCACAATGTGAAGGAAGGCCTTCTACTCTGTCTAACCTGGCTAACAGAATAACAATGCACATGCTGTATAAAGAATAAATCTAATGCTGGAGGAACTGTGGCATGGTCGGTGACCATACACATATATTCTGGGACTGCCCCAAACTGCAAACATTTTGGAAAAATGTCAAAAAAGAACTGGAAAAGATTTTGGCAGTGGATCTTCCTATGGACCCTTTGTTATTTTTATTGGATGTGTTTCCCGACCACCTGTTTACCGCAGAACAATGCTACAAACTACATATTCTATTGATGATAGCGAGAAAAGATATTACTATTAACTGGATGAAGTCTGACCCTCCCACGATCCCTCAGTGGCTACAGAAGGAAAAACAGGTCTACACAATGGAACATATGACTGCCCAACTACAGATGAAAGTGCCTCTTTTCCTGAGAAGATGGACCCCAGTTATTGATTATCTTGCTTAGGACTCTAATACACTTGTACTCTATCCATGCATCACTATTATTGTTGTTGTTATTATCAAGGCTTGATAAGATATGTCAGTGCCTCAACACTGAAGTCCTCAGACATTTTTCTTTCGTTGTTTCTTTCTTTGCACAGGTAAACAGCACATTTCTTCTTCTACGCT
>NW_015151789.1:166994-170936 GCF_000732505.1 Cyprinodon variegatus | reverse complement strand
TTTGGATCGGATCGGGGAAATTTTGCACATGTAAACGTAGCTACTGGTGGAAAATGACGGAATTAGGCAACTTTTTACGTGCCCGAGGGGTCCCCTCATTAATGGAGGAGCAGAAGGTCATTAAAACAAGAGAGCTAGTCTGTAAAACAGACATGGCTATGGCTGGATGCTAACATGTTTGTTAGCTGTCAGACTTCTGAAAACAAAGTCAGAATTCTGAGTTTAAAGTCAGAATTCTGAGAAAAAAGTCAGAATTCTGAGAAAAAATTCAAAATTCTGAGATTAAAGTCAGAATTCTGTGAAAAAAGTCAGAATTCTGAGAAAAAAAGTCAGAATTCTGACTATTTTCCCATGTTAAACTGAAAGAACATTTAAAAATCAGTTAACTTTTTTTTTTTTCCAGTGGCCCTAATCCTCTTCCGTACAAGTCTGCCATTTTGACTTGGAAACTACCGTATTTTACCCTTCTTTCCCGCCATCCTACCATATTAGTAGTCCAATGTTTATTGTAATATTATTGTATTATAGAATTATAAATATAAAAAACATTTAGATCAGCCTCTCCAAATGGACACTATCAACGCTAAACAAAATCTAATCACCATATTGTAGTTTTATTTCAGTGACAGGTGTTTATTTTAAATATTTTGTGCACGAGCCTTAAAATATAATGGATACTGGAGCTTGACTGGGGCAGTCAGATGACTTGTAGCAAATGTTATTAAATTTTCTTGTATTTTATCAGAAAAGTGTGTTACGTCTGAAAGATGATTCACTGACACTTTAAACTGTTGTTCTTTATCTTCCTATTTGATTTTGAATTCACGTTAGCTTCTGCTAATGGTGTTAGTTCAAGCTAATATAGTAAACAGTAGATCATCACAAGCAGATCACATTTGTTTGTTTTAACAGACATCTCTTATGAAACCTAATCAAAACTTGGACAGCATAACACAGTCTAACATTGCCTAAATTTACACCAGTCAAACGAAATAAGATAAAAAATCAAGTCTGGTAATGTTTGCCTTCCTGTGTTTACTCTGTAGTTTCCAGTCACGCAATTTCAAAGGTATGTCTTCCTTGTGTGACATAATGGAGAAAAAAAAAACTGTCAACATATCAGGAGCTGAAGGGCAGTAGAAGAGATCAAGTAAAAAAAAAAGGCCAGAATCCCAGCAACATTGCTATTAGAAGCTGGTGAAATTATATCCAAAATGCTTTACCAAAATCCTGCAGTTTAAAAAGAAAATCTTAGCCTGATAAAGATGACTAAAGGTGAGATTATATGTGTAATTTACTCAATCAGAAGATTGTTAATGAGAGCAACCCTTTGTCTTTCAAACCGCTCTCTGTGCCTATTAGCCAACATTCTGACCAATGAGGGCAACTGACTGTGGCGTAGCTCGACAGAAAGCTGGTGGGGGAGTGGAAACAAACAGCCTATTGGTAAAACGGCGAATACGTCCTTCCTAAAAATGAATGAGCGTAGAGCCTCTTCCTGCTCACGTTTCAACGAAAAGCCCAAGTCTAATCCTTCCAACACTGATTTCAAAGCTGAGTCAAACGAGAACTGTTCAATAGTTGTTGCCATCTTCCTTGTGTTCCTTTCTCCAGCGTCGCACAGCTTTGTCGTCACGCCCTCAAAAACGCTTTGCATACCGAAATTCAAAACACATCTCTGCGTTGTGATTGGCCAGCTAGTTCTAGAGCCTGGGGCATTGATCGAGGCTAGACCAGTCGCAGGTAAAAAGGATTTTGGCCGCTGGCGGGTGGGGCTAGTTTACTAGGCTAGGAAAATCCAACAACTTAAGACAATTCAAGCTTGAGTCTTTTTCGTTTCATTCAGTGTCAAATAAAAAAATTCATTAAAATTTTAAGTAAGAGGTAATAAGATTATATTATTGTATCCAGTGAATGTAACCTCTGGTTTCATCTACGTGTGACATCATCAGTGTTTTTAGTTACGGAGCTGTTGACCTACCTTGTGTGGTACATCCTCGCTATGTTTCTGTCGATCCAGGCACAACCCTTTTGGGATTTTACCACTCCGTGGACGGTGATGGTAAACACAGCTCTGGGGTTGACGATGATTTTAAACTTGGCCCATTTAAACTGAGGCATGATAGGTTCTTTGTACAGGTGAGCTAGGATGTTTACCCCTGCTACATTCTGCCACTGGTTCTGTTTGGGCAAAACCTGGGGCTTGGGAGGAGGCAGCGATCTCTCTCTGGGAAACACGTTGTTCTCAAACATGTAACACTTGTTAGCACCATATCTCTTCTCCAGCACAGGCAACAACTTCAACCAGCTGGGAAAAACAAATATGAACATGAAACCTTAGAAGAAAACATTCAGACCCTTGTAGATTTCTACAGTTTTTGCTTCAGTGAAACATTCAGCACAAAAAATTAAATAATCAATACAGTAACAAATCTTTTACCGTTGAAAAATGTCTCTTTTTTACTAACTGAAACCATTTACATATGTGTTATTATTGGTGTATAATTACCTACAATAATATTCAGATACATTGCATATTAGTTTTATACATAAGGCTGGTCAACTATTTGTTAACCTTCCTGTTAAAGTTTCTGTAACTCATTGGTTATTTCTACACGCGTCACTTGTTTTCATACCTTTTGTTGTTGACTTTTGTTCCCTATTTTAATGTTATTACTTGATCAAGCCTTTTCTAACATTCTATAACGTAAAATAAGTAATAAAAGCCAGTGAGACTCGTGATATATCGTATCAGGTCCAGATTAGTATCAGCAATTCCCAAAGCTAGAATATCGGTATCGTATGGGAAATGAGAAAGTTGAATTGTGACATCCCTACTTGAAAGCATAGAGGCTAAAGAGTGATAAAATATTAATAACGCATGGAATAACAACGTGTTTCCACTTACTGGCAGTTCAGTATGATTCAGAGGCGACAGTGTTGATCTGGAGACACTAAAACGACAACTGAGAGTCTTTCTATTGCAGCACAATGCAGGACCATGAATAGGCAGCAGCAGCACAAGAAACAGTTTTACCAAGAAAGCCAAAAAGAGAACAACTTAGTGAAGTGTACTACCTAAATTAGCAGAAAGCTAATTTTGTCAATTTTGGTTCCATTAGACAATGTTGCTTGCTACCGTAGAGAACATAAGAGTAGATCCTGAAAACACATCAATCTTGTCAGTGCAGAGTTAAGGGTTTAGTAGCTACTAGCCTTGTTGAATGCTGGCTTTTTGTAACAGTAAATGTAAGCTTGTGTCACTTAATTTATCTCGGATGACATGGTTTCTGCTTTGTTGAAGCTTTTTACCACATAGCGGCTGCCATTGCCGAAGTACATATTGTTAGGTTTATTCAATGATGATTATAAAATTAATGTGTTTCTGAAACATTTGTGCGAGGGGATGCTCCATTCCTGTGTCATGATCCAGTCAGGAGACCATCCTGCCTTGTCATTCTAGTGCAGCATCCTGTCTTTATGAACTGATCAATTGTTCTGTCAGAACAATACTCTGTTTGTAACCATGCGTCATGTTCTGTTAATAAAATGCTCTGCGGAGGAGGTCCAGTGGGAGACAGTGTGTTTGTGTCTGGGGTTCAACTGTCTCTCCTTTCTGCAGAAATTGTGTCCATAAATTGTGTATTTCAGTTCTTCTTAGGCAAAAACCTACATTTTATGAACCCGACACATTTTTTAGGCAGTGACGCGCTAGGTTATAATGTTGAAATGTGAATTTATCTGACTGTGTTCATGAAATGTGAAATACTAGATAGCTTTTAACAGGGGCGTGCACACATAGACACTAGGTGGTGCTAAAGCACTAGGAAGTTTGCCCTCTATCAAAGAAAATGCCCTTTTGAAACTCGTTTTTTTTTTATTATTATTATTAATATTATTAAGATTTTACTGAGGTCGGTTTTGAAATGATCTTTTGAAAAC
>NW_015151789.1:151568-165787 GCF_000732505.1 Cyprinodon variegatus | reverse complement strand
GCAGGATGAGGGAGAACAGCAGGATGAGGGAGAACAGCTGGATGAGGGAGAACAGATGGATGAGGGAGAACAGCAGGATGGGGGAGAGCAGATGGATGAGGGAAAACAGGGAGATGAGCCAGATGAAAGAAGTATGCTTTAGTCTGTTCTGTTGGTGATGTGACTTTTTTCCATTGAAAACTCACGTTTAGAGAATGTTACAAATAAAAGTCAAATTTCATTCAACATGCGTTTATTTTTTTTATAATTAAGTGTTAGACGTGCGCTAAAAAGTGCCCTCCCCCCCCTCCTGAGCACCTGCCCCCCAAAATGTCTGTGCACGCCTCTGGCTTTTAACATTGTTCTTGATTGTTGTTGAGTCTGTATAAAGTTGTACCTGTCGACAGACTGGGGCAAGATGAGCTCATCTGGGTCCTGGAAGGCCATATATCTTGACTGGTACATGTATCTGTAGAGGCAGTCACTAAGAGCAGGCATCTGACCAAAGTAGTGGATATCACCTGGATCCTTATGAGACATAAAACCTCGAGATACATTCAGATATTTTGACAGAGACCAAGGAACCACCTCAACGAAACCTGAAGAGACACAAAATAATCAAATTTAAATCCTCATTACAACAAACTATATCCTATCCTCTTATAATCATTTAAACAGACAGCTATTGCTGTTGTTTATAGATTTTTAAATGGCCTCATCTTTGTTCTCTACCTAAAGATTTTATTACCTCACTGAGCTTTCAGCATAAACACATTCCATGGTAAAGAAGCCTGGGCACAAAGAGTTTGGCATTTTTTGAATAAAATTTTACAGCAGGGATGTTCAAGGTGTGGCCGAGGGAACATTTAAGCCCTTGGTTTGATTTTGTGCAGACATTGAGCACGATTCGAGAATGGCTCCTTAGGCCATTAAAGCAGATACACATTTATTTTAAATACTATATTTGAATGCAGTATTTTAAAAAGATATAGAAATATCAATCCTTTTAAGGTGAGAAGTATACGGAGCAGTAAAACATATTCACCCCTTATCAACATATTGTTGCTTTAAGTGTCATTCAATAGTAAATAGGACTTTAAAATCCAGTGACTTCTATTATCGGTGTATTTACAGCAAGAAAGTCCTTTGGTCCAAACCAAAGCCAGCGTTTCTTGTTTCTCATTGCACTGTTTAAGTGAACTATAACTTTTAGACAAAGTGACAATTGTTGGACTGCTTAGATAGATGTGACCATACACTCAGAAATAAATTATTCACTAAATTCCTGCATCCATGTGCTGTTGTTGCACGATCATTGGGTCAATAGGAGCTCAGTCAGTGCAGGTCAAGTAGAGGTTTATTTTGAAACAGCACCATTAAACATGCTCTTGTGCTGAGGATCAGGTAAAACTTCAGGAAAGGTTTATGTTTCCTGTAGTGTTATCAGATTGCGGCTGGTTTTTTATTCACACCAAATGTAAACTGTACCAGAGTCTGACAGGAAGTGGAGCGAGGACATGTCAAAAGGCGTGTTTTTTCTTTTCTAACTCTTTTTAACCAAAGTCACACATCTGCACAAAGGGTCAGAACCAAAACATTAATAAAGATGTGCAGATCCATTTTTAACAGAAATCAGACTACTTTGCATGTTTCAATAAAAAAAGTGTTTTGTTCAGATTTTTCTTTTAATTCAAAGTTTACAAAAAATAATTGTTTAAGTTAAAAATTTAAAGGTGATAATTACAAGTTTAACTCCTCTCGGACAGTAAGTGGCGCTCTGTGTTGCTTCTGAGCCCCATTGCTTCATTAAATCACCATCAATGCTCAAATGCTTGACTGATGTTCACCCTTATTTGAACTCTTATTTGTTTTATTTTTTTTTTTGGCTTGCATCTGAGGAATGTAACCCAGTCATTGAGCTGCTAGGATCTGAAGACACCTGAGCTCCTTCAAACAACCTATTATTCCTATTGGTGCAGAAACCTTCACCATCAGTGTTTGCATCATAACCAGAAGGAAATATGGAAGTTCTGTGGATGTATATTTTTTAAAGGATTAATCTTGACCTTTTAAATACTTTTTCCCCTTCTGTACATGCCCTTACATTTCCCTGACTTGTAAATCAGTTTCACTCTGGTTACCAGAGTTGGCTCAAAGCTCCTTTTGTCAGTTAATGAAACATCAGGTTGTGCCTTCAAGGGTGTATCACACTGAGGCATCTTGTTTATCTGGTTACTTTGGTTAGTCTCAACCGTTGGCATGATGGCAAGATACCTTTGATGTACCGGTAACTTTCCTACCTTAGGAGGCTTTAGGTCCCTAAACAACAGACATGTCCAGACTACATTACTTTATTTCAACTTGTCACCAAATAGAAAGATATTCTGCAAAAACTCTGGAACTTGTACTATGCTCCTTCAAACAGCTCAAATGTCTATGGTCCCCAAAATAATTTGAGTTGTAAATGCAGATCTTCCATAAATATGTTGGCCCCATTAAAAATTAAAGAATTCTCCAAAATTTTCCACAATGAGCCACAAATCGTAACATTTTAAAAAATTAAGAATCTTTTTTTTTTTTTTTGCACCCAAATACATGTAATATTTCACTGACACAAACAGCAAAAATTAAAATACTTTAGCTTTGATAAGGGACCTCAGATGTCTGTTTTCATAAAATAAAGGCGTTCATGTTTTTACATTTTTGACCAAATGTTTCCTCTTTTGTTGTTCTACAAATGTTTTATTTCTAGCCAAAAGAAAGAGCTTCATTTAAAAACCCTCCCTGTATTTAGCAAAGTGAATAAATGCAGCCATTATAAAATAAAGATTCACTGGATGTTTGTGGTCCTACTTGCCACAAGAATAAAACAGTAAAGATATGCATAGCTGAAATAATATAATTTGTTGTGTTGTAGTGAATATTTTCTATTTAAAACAAATAAAACTGTCTCTGAAATTCGAATATGAAAACATTATAAAAAGGATCCATCTGCATCAGCTCTATTTCCAATAGGCTTCAATTTGTATCATCGCTGAACTGCAATCAAAGGCCACAAAAAAAGTCACATCAAGTGCCACAAATAGCACCTAGCTTTGGAAACCTTCTTCTTTACAAAATAAGAATTAAAAGCCGAATATCAAAACAATCAATACAGGCAGCTTTATGTAACTTTTATTACAAGAACCTGCTCCAGAAATTTAACCGACAATTTGGGAAAAACTATTTGGTCAAAGTAAGTAAAATCAGGCCGTTAATGCAAATTAAAAAGTCCAATACCAACCTTTGCTAGCGTAGTAGTCCAGCACACGCTGAGTCTCCTGGCTGCAGCTGGTCTTGTAGATGACAGCTTTATTCACTCCCAGTAACTGAAGCATCTCCAAACTCTGCACCAGCTGCAACACATGGGAGGCTTTCAGGTTCTACACTGGAAAAAATATGGATGCCAGAGAGCGCTGGGCTTTTGGGTTCTTGATATTTATTGGTAGAGCAGACAGCTTTCAATCATGTAAAACACCTAAGAGTTGATATTGTTTTACTAAAAGCTTTAGTAAAAATCTATGCAATCATGTTATCTTTATTGTTTTAAAAGATAATGTGCCAGACCTAATGGACCTAGTTAATGATTTTTTTTAATTCACAAAACTGCAGCAAAACTCTGGCTAAATCAGAAAATAAAACAATGTGGATTGGCTTTTAGGAGAGCTGAGACAGAGGACACTCTGAGGTGACTGTAGAAAACCTGCTGCTGACCAGGTTAACTCTGGGGAGAATGATACTACAGTGACTGAAACAGAGGTTGAGGAAGCTCTCTTTATGAAATGGCAAATTCAGTGTACCATATTTCAGGTTTAGAAAAACAGAAGCGTACTCGTGACGTCACCACATACCCGGCTCGTCTGGAGCTGCATTTCACCTCCTCTTATTAATAGTCTCTTGATAACAATAAATTATTCCTTTTTCATTTAGTGGGGGAATAATAATGAACACAGTCAGATAAACTAAAATCAAATTAACATTTTGCCAAATAAAACAAAAAAATCGCCATCAGAGCCAGCGATCCTTCACACACGGTTATGCAGAAAGAGGGCTGCAGCAGACAGGCTGCCGTTAGCCCTGGCTGCCGTTAGCCTCGGAGGTCCTCTGAACCTTAGAATCATTTTTTTTAAATTACGCATTAAAGCGCTAAATGGACCATGTAGTGACGCTTTAAAGTATAATATTCTCGCATTAAATGATCTTAAAACGTACTTTTGAACAACAGCAACAGAAAGGAGAATTTTTAACTTTCATTGGAGCGGTCCATTGAAAGCTGCTGCTGCCGCAGTGCAAGCTTGGACAGCTGTCAATCTCAAGAACGGACAAGTCTGCTTTGATGCATACTCGGTAAATAGTGAGGGGTGAGAACAACATCTGGGGACCGTTTTCGGTCTGCTGTTCTTGTGAATTGGAACAGTGCTAGGGCCGAGGCTGAAGACGTTTTACGAGCACATGAGAACGCACAGGTACACATATTGGGAAACGGCCTCTATTTTGCCGATGGCTCCGTGCCTGTAAAGGCTTCCAGCTGAAGGCTACGGTAAGAAGCAACCAAAACACCTCTGGACAAGTCTGCACCGAGTCAGACTGCCTTTTTCCTGAGATCCAGAAGGAGCTGAACACAGTGTTCCCTAAAGCCTGCTGCAGCAGAGACAGAGATGAGTTAATCCAGCTCTGCTAACCTGAAACTAACTGCAGAACAACGGGGCCCCCAATTGCTGTTCGTCGAAGGAGCCGTTAGAAGCCGCCAGATCATGACTGCCTGAGGCTGAGAGATAGAGCAGCATCCAGGAGCTGCTGGAGACTGCGGCTACAAGCTTACCACCGTAGCTAAAAGAGAGACGTCCCTTCCTACCGTGAGTTATAAAATCAACCCCCTGGCAAAATCGTCTCTTGTTATTGCATTGGATTGATCCAAATCTTTTTGAGCTGCTGTTGGACAAACGGACTAGACAGAGGATTGGGCCTGCAGAGAACCGGACCGTGCCGAAGGCCTTCAGTCCACCGAACCAAAACAGTACCAACCCTTTTCCTCTGATGCCTAATAAGTGCTCTGTTTGGGTGAACTAAAGGTAGAATAGATAGTTGTGTTTGAGTTTTATTTGCAATAAGCTTTCTGATTCAATTCCTGATGGTTTTAAGATTTTAACTGAATGCTAATGCTCACTACATAGACTGAACGAGTCACATGTTGCTGAAGCTAACTGCTAGAGTGAACTGCTGAACACTTTATAGAGGCTACATCCTGAGCTAACCCTCTCTTTGTTTCAGTTGGACCAGACCAGAACCACAACCCCTGAAGCCAGCTAGGCTAACGGTTCTTTCAGCCTCATCGTAGTTTAATGCATTCCTGAGCCATTATTCATTCTTCACCATAGACTGCAGTTTTGACTGCAATTAAGATCTCTGTTTCAGGGTTTATTCACATTTTATCTGCTATTTTTAAAGGACACTTTCAAATGTTTAAAGCCTTAAACTTCGAACATCCCTCATACTTTGAACTGATTTTTAAACAACCCCTATTTCTCTATTTTTGCTTATTTTCAGTAGTGTCAAGTGTTTGCTTAGTTATAAGATGTAATAATGTTTGATTGCAGCTAATGATGGCACCATTGTATTTTAACTGGCAGTCATTTGTGTTTATTTCACACAGTGAACAATTTATCACTCAGGCTGGATCCACTCTACTTTTAGTAGCATCTGAATGAACAAAGATACATTTATTTGGTTGGTGATTAATAACGTTGGCTAGATCAATTTAGAGTTGCGGATTAGAATCTGAGTTTGTTAAACTTGCTTCATGAAATAGACCCCAGATCCAGTATGGATTAGTGTGGCCTTCATTCTGGCCCTCGAACCAGGAAACACATATTTATCCTCCTGCAACTGCTTGTTATAGCAGTGAAGTTGTTCTTCCCACATACACTGTGATTCTGGAGAATGCTTAGTACTTTTTACCTAAAAGCAATTTATGAGTGATGGGAGCATAAGGTGCTTACAAAGCTCCTTAATCCTGATGAAGAATTATAGACCCTCAGAATCATAGACAGGTTTCAGTTATTACAGGCAAACAATGGAAACACACGACCCACTCATTGGTTTCCATTTGCATGTTTCCAAGCAATGCAAGGCCTTGCATATATATAAAGCCTCAAACTCACTGTGGATCCAGACATTTGAATTGAGAAAGCTTCCTGGATGGAAAGCGAAACGTCTTCAAACCTTGGAAGCCAAGTCCAGTGGATTGTTTTTTAAACTTTTACAGAAAACTACTTAATCCCTATGTAACCAAAGCCAGGCAGGCTGTTTTTCAATAGGTTGCTTGTTCTCAGAAAATTCAGACCCGTTTATAAGACAATCATCGAGCCATGCATGTTTAATTTTGGAGTCTTTAGGTCTCCTCTATGCTTTTTGAATAATCCGTTTGCCCTTTAGCATTTTATTCCAGAAACAATACTTGACATTTTTGTTCTTTTTCATCAGCTTTAGATAAGCGATATAGAAGTAAGAGCACTCAATTAAATTTTACCTGCAGAACGTTTGTGAAATCAAACATGACAGAGAAACACACGGTGAAGTTGTAAGGAAATAACTTGGTCTCTTCCTTTTGGTTCTTAACCTGCAGGAATTCATGATCTAAAGATAAAAGAAGAAACAAAAGGAACTTCTGAAGACTAGCCACTCAATAAAGTTAAAAAAGAGGCAGGATTTACAATCAACATTAACCTGCGCAGAAAATAAACTAAAATCCAATCAATACAAAATCAAATTACAGAGATTTAGATACTAAAATATAAATATAGTAAGTGAATTATTATTTCCATCTGTCGGATGAAGGTGGGCTTTGGTCATTTTATGTAAGAGTTTTGTTTTTTTTTGCTCTTAGTATTAAGGTACTTGCTTTGTAAATCCAGGTAACACAAATGAAAGCTTAGTTTGTGTTTTTGTAGAGTGACATAAGTTTTCTAGCACACATATCAAACAGGTATTTAGTTTTTGCTCACGAGCAGGTTAAAACAGAAAAAGGCAATGCTGTGAATTAGCGTTATATATATAAACTGAATTTAAAAAGAAATTGATAACACATCTATCATGCATTGTATTTCATCTACAACTGGGAACATCCAATGAAACTATTTCTGAATTCACCTCAAATTGGACAGCAACTATGTACATCACCTAAAAGCAGAGAAAATGGTAATCTCTGAACCATTACGTTTAGCACATCTTGTACCTTCACTTTTAGAGCCATTTAGGGTAATGGCCACGTGAACTGGTGTTTCACAGCCTGGAGGAAGCGGACACATGATGTCTGCCGTCCCGTATAGATAGCCAAAGAAGTCCTTGTTGAGCTTGATGACACCTTTGGATACGTAGAGCTGTCTTTGGCAGTCTAGGTGGCAGTTAAAGACCGCCTGCTCGCTCCGAGGCGTGATTACAATGACACGAACCTGGCATTACAAGAAGAACCATTACTGGTGCATAAAAAGGACATAAAAAGAAATATCTGTGCTGCTTCTTTGCTCCAAGACACAAACCACAGAGGGATGGACTGAAATGTTTTAGCCCAACTTCCAGGGGTTTGGCTTTCCAACAAACAGAGTTGAAGCAGAGACAAACATTGAAATATTTCAAGATGAATGAGAAAAATTTACTAACAAATAAAAAAGAATTAGCAATGATGGACAAATGGAGGAAGCAGGAATGCATGCATGTTACGTGAGCTCAAGGCATTGCTGCTGAATGCACTGATGAGCCAGTGAATGCATGCATGTATGCAATCACTAAACCTTCAACCACCAATTAGCATAGCCTACTTTGTCATGCCATACATCATGAGAGCTTCATTGTATTGCAATGCAATTTTGCTTAATGTGCCGTTAAGCGAAATTGCATTTGCGTTTCTTTGAAGCACCATGACTGATGAGCGTTTAAGCAAATTGGGTGTACTGGGTGTAGATTTAAAAAGTGTTAGGGCCATAAACCTTTATAACTTTGTGAATGTGTTTGATGAAAAGCACAGTAACAGGCGAATTAAGCTGTTCTGAGGCCTGGAAACCAGAATTTGAGACTATGGATATTTGCTGATAAGTTCTTTTTGTAAAACAAATTATTAATTTTGTTTTACACCAAGAAACAAGCTAAATTTTTCTTAAATTTTTAGAACACTATTGATCATACTGAAACACATGAAATAAAACTAAAAAATAAATACTTTATATTAAAATTCCCTAAATATTTTCAAACAACCATGACTATATCTAAAAACTATCAACCCAATCTAAATGCCCTTGGATCAGTGCTTGTTAAACATAAAGAAAAAACAAAAAAAAAAGGGTCAAGAGAGAGAAAAAAGGTTTTGAAGTGGACCTAAATGAAGCATTTATATTAAAAGAGATCTATATTTAGTCATGAACTTAACGTTATGTTATCAGCAGACCATGTTTACAGAAGGAACAATATATTTTAAGATTATACCGTAAATACTTTTCCAAGCACAACTTGTTCGGAAAAATAATTTCCTTTGGTACATTACCAGTTTGAAAATTAAAGATTTATGGTTTCCCTTAATATTCCTGAAATGCCTGATACGCCTGAAAAATAAACTAAACTTAAATTTAATTAATTCAATTTACTGAATAATGACAAAAAATAATGAAAAAAGATCTATCTTCTGTCACTAATGTTATTTCATTGTAAAAGGATTGAGAAAAACATGACTTTACAAATGACAAAATACTCTGTAAGTTCTTGAAAATATGTGTCTTTTACAAGAGAAAAAAAATGTGTTTAATTTGGTTTCCTAACAGGTTTTAAAAGTGTAGGGTGTGCTAAATGACATCTGATCTACAGGTCTGTTCACACTTATCTACCATCAAAACCCTTTGTAAAATTCATGTGCTGTGTAATTTATAATACATTAAAATCCAAGAATGTTAAAAAAAAATCCATTGGACTTTGTTTCCCAGTTTGAAGACATTTCCCTTCCCAATCAGGAAGCTTTTTCAATGCAAAATGTCAGAAATAGTGTTGAGTTTGAGGATTTACAGAGTGGACCAAACTCAAAGCCTCGCTTTAGCTTAGAAAACATGCAAATCTAAAGGACAAAAACATGCCAATCTTTTCAGAACAGGTGTTGGTCATCAACATGGCTGTCAGTCGTTTCCTGTTGCTGCACGTCTTCCCACCTCTTTCTCTATCAATCCATTTCCTGTCTCACTACTTCCACTAGTATCATTTTCAGAATGTGTCTCTAATGTTAGAAGGTGTGAGAAATTGAAACATCTGATAAATTTTCTTACTTCTTTTACCGCTGTGCGATGCTCCAAATAGGCAGAGACCAGCAGAGTTTTTGCTCCCTTGACCTTCACCAAAGATGCTGATTCTCCTTTAAAAATGACATTAATGTGAAAAAGAAATTATACAGAAGTCTTTGGGGGGCCGGGAAAATCAGTAAAAAATAAAAACAACTTAAAAATTGCACATTTTAAATTAGATTATAAAAGAGGAATTTCAAACTGTCCTAACATTTAAAAAAGGTACCTTGAAATTCCATCACGGATCATGAATATCATTTTATCAAAGATTTAAGAGGTCATTCCCTTCTCCATTTCCATTTTCTTTTTCACTGTTTCATTTTTTTTTACTTTACCTGCTCAAGTTATAATTTCCATGACCCATCAGCTATTTAACCGCTTAGTTTTCATCAAATAATATAATTGTCTCAACCTATCAAGTTTGGATTGAGTTAATAATTAGTTTAGTAAAAGCTTATTAATGATTAAGCAACAGCTTATTAATAGTTTAGTAACACTTTTTAGCAGCTAAGTAACAGCCTATTAACCATTTGTAAAAAATTGATTGACAGCTCATTAACGATTTAGGCAACAAGGGTCACACAAAGACCAAATGGGAAAGGGAAACCTTTAAGAGAATGTGTGGGTACCATTTAATCACCTCTAACTTAATCTTAATTAGTAAGATGTTTCTTCATCACAAAAACACAATGTGAAAAAGAAAAAAAGAATAATGCAAGTGCAAAAATAATGGAAATGTGCTAGATGAAGTAGAGATTAGAATTACCATTTGAAATGAGTAATAAGGAGGATTATTTATAATTCGATTTATGATTTGTGGCTCTTAAATCTCTAATTAGAAATAAGGTTTGAAAAGAAAAGATGTTTTATAACAGTTTAATACATAAACTTTACACATTTTCTATAATATTTTACTTGAAAATGTGCAACTATAAAACAGTTTAATTATAGATTTCTAATTTCATGATAAATATTTTAGGATTTAAATGGTTTTAATCTTTGTTCGGTGACTTTACTGGTCCTCCATAATGCGAATTAAAATATTCAACCCAAACAGTGAAACTTGAGTTGTTTTTCTGTGCATTTGAACAAGAGGTCGAGCACCTGCAGCCAAACATTTAGCTTTCAGGAATCCTAATGAAGGGATTTAAAAAAAAAAAAACATAACCAAAAGACATTTCTCCTGTTAAAGCCTTTAAAAACATTGAGTCGTTTAAAATCCAGTCACCATATTTGTACCTGTCTTTCCTGTTGGCGTCATCGGAGATAAATGATCTTGCACAGACACCTCTCCATCATTGTGGATTTGTTTCTTTTTACCAAAGAAGTGAGAAGTCTGATGGGTCCTGCAGAACAACAAATGATGAGGAAATGTTTACTAAACCATTGTTATTCTCAACCCTTTGTTCTACCGCGGCAGTTCAGTGTTAAGGTTCCAAGTTAATCCATTTTTTTTTATTTACTCAGGCTTCATTTCTGTACTTTTCCATTGTGAGTTTTGTTACCTACTTCCTTGAGTTATGCAAGAGGAGCGCATGAAGAGTTTAATATTAGCATGAATCACGATACCCGTCAGCTATCTTTGAAGGGAAGAAAGTTTCCAAGACCTTTTTAAGACAAAATTCTCAGGACATTTATTTATCTCATTATATTACCGGTATTATAATAATAAAGGAGTTCATTTAGATTCTCCTTTATTATTTTGTTTTTTTTCTTTTGGCTTAAACCATAAATTTCCTGATTCTCAAAAATATTTCCCTTTCTAGCAAACGCCTTAAAGTTATTGATCAGAACTGATGTTAAGAGCTGAACATAATTTAAATTTTCATTTAGTTTAATTTCTTTTGGAAATCAGATTCACTCAATGGTTCTGATGCAAAGCTCTCTGAAAAATTTTCAAGTTGGAAATTTTATCATTTTAAATGCAGATTTAGGAAAAGAAGTTCCAGTTTTGAAGTTAAACAATAAATCATTTCTACCCACCAAAAAGCACAAAATATTTATGTCCTTCTCACCTCTTGACACAACAAAAATGCTCTTTTTTTCAAAGCCATGTTTATCATTTATCACCTAGAACCAGGACACAGCAGCCTTTTCTTTACTTGATTTCAACGCTTCATTTAAACAAATATCCTCCCTAACTTTGTATTTGTTGTATTTGCAGCCCAAAGCATTATGGAAAATGCAAATTGGATGATTGATTACTAATTTAATTTATGAGTCAACAATGCACATTTGCAATCCACATTCTTAAAATGAAAAAGCATTTCTGAAAATTATTTTTCATTTTAAATATGGTAACGATTTGCTTCCATAAAAGCATAAGTAGCAATGAAGAACGTATTAATAGTAACCCCTGCCAAGCCTCTGTCTTTCTTTTTTTTAAATACATGTTGAAGTAGTTAGAGTTGGTCATTTCCACTCACCTGGTTGTTGCCATAAGCAGCAGCAGCAGAAGGACGACAGAAAGGACGAGGTAAAAGAAGAACTGATTCCATTTTTTGGGCAGTTGCAGTTTGAATCTCATTGTAAATATAGGAAGTCAGAGTTTTAGTTAGATTAGATATTAATCCTCATAAGGAGCTACAGAAAGGTGAAAGCTGCCCTTTTCTCTCCTTTCCTCTTCAACACCAGCAGGTGACGTTTTTTCACATGATCATGTTTCTAGTCAGCCCTGTAAAGTACATGTCTGATGGGTGGGACTTTTTTGTGCTTAATTTGTGGAACCTGTTATGCTTGTATTTATTGTTTCTTTTATCTTACTTTGCCCGCAGCATTTTTATCATGGCATGTTTCTGTTTTATACAACCACATCTATTTCTGGACAATGAGCCAATTCCAATCATGTAAGGAACAATCAAAACAAGCAAGAAATGTTAAGCGTCTTTCCAGTTATATTTTCATGAACTCATGAAAAATTCATCTTTTATCATAAAATTCCCCAAATATTCTCAAATAACCAAATTAAATCAAAAAGAAAATGAAGACTCTCACCTGAAACCAAGCTCTTCACCATGAGCCTCTGCTCCAGCCAATCAGTGCACCTCCACCCATTCATATAAGCCAATCACAGTCCTGGACATCCTTACTTCCTGAAAGACATCCCTCCTCTTCNATTCCCCAAATATTCTCAAATAACCAAATTAAATCAAAAAGAAAATGAAGACTCTCACCTGAAACCAAGCTCTTCACCATGAGCCTCTGCTCCAGCCAATCAGTGCAGCTCCACCCATTCATATAAGCCAATCACAGTCCTGGACATCCTTACTTCCTGAAAGACATCCCTCCTCTTCTAATTCTCCACTTTCTTCTCAGTGGACTTGATAGAAGTCTCTCATTTTCTAAATGCTGATTTTTCCATGTTAGTCTCTCCAGGTTGAAATATATGCATTGCACTGTGTACCATGTTACAGGATGTAATTTTCTACATTTTCTATTATTATTATTTTTTTTAATTGCAATTCAAAAACACTTTATCAATCAGTTCGCTAATTAATCATTAATAAAAATTATTAATGGAATGTAATCTCCAGAATATACTCAATATTCTGTCATGTTTGGCTTCAGGTGCGTAACCCACATGCAGAACACTCAGAGGCAGGATAAAAGTTCAAAGGTTTATTGAGAAGTTGGAATACAATGAATAAACAGATCCTAAGGGGAACTCGTCTGGTCACGGGTGGACTCTGAAATGCACACAGAGTAATCAGATCCAGGACTTGGTCACGAGTGGGTTCACTGCAGAGGGGACAGAGGAGTTAGTGGAGGTCCAGGAAATTTGCAGGATGAGTGTATGCAGAGCTGTACCTGTTCTGGGGTTGAGCAGAGCGGCTGAGGGGGGGGAACCTTGAGGGTCCAGAGGCTGTCGGCAGGCTGAGGGCTAGGCGGAGGAAGAGCTTGGTTTGAGTGTTGGCAGATTACAGATTTTGAGTTTCCCTTCCAGTTTCTTCAGAGAGTGGGCAGGCAGGTCTTTGACAGGAAGAATTCTCCAGGGTTCTTCAGAGAACAGACAGGCTGATTGCAGGCAAAGAAACTCTTCAGGGTTTCTGGTTTCAGGCAGATTCAATCTAGGAAGCAGAGAGGAGAAAACAGATCAGGTTCAGGTTTTCAGGTAGTCAGAGATTCAGACAGGCTGGTTGGCTCAGGCTTGCTAACCGTAACTGGCAAACACTCTGGCACTGGAGAGATGTCCTCTGCCTCCTTAAATACAGATCTCCTGATGAGCAGACGAGCGACAGGTGGTGCAATCAGCTCCGGCTCCAGGAGATCTTGTACGCCCTCTGGTGGAGAAAGTGGACAGACCTCCAGATCCCAACATATTCTTCCCTTTTATTTTTTTTAATCATTGAGTTTAAGTATGATTGAGGAGTAATGTCCGAGTTTCATTTATTCATTTTCATAAAATCATTACTTTTGTCTGACTCAAGTTGCTACTGTGAACATTGTGGGTTTTTCTTCAATTAAACAAGGGGTACCAACCATTTTGCCCTTGTGTCTATCTCGTTCTTTGAAGCAAGCTGCTGTACTGAACCTGATCCGACTTTGAAAAAGTGCAGTACGATTGCAAGCAAGCAATAGAGTCAAAGCAATCCCCTTGATATGACTTGGAGAGTCAAAAGAGAAAGAGGTTAGGGTGAAAATGGGTTTTATAGCAGGCTCCACAGGGGGTCTCAGGGCCCGATATTCAATAATCTCATGGCTGTGAAGTACAACATTATGTATATCAGGAAAAATTAACATTCTATATCATGTCCCTTGATTTAAAGGTCCTTTATCACACTTTAAACCTTTTAGAGTCATTTATAGGCATATATATGATGAAACAATGCCTACGAAGATATATCCTTCAATTCAATTCAGTTTATTTCTATAGCGCCAATTCAC
>NW_015151789.1:148690-150973 GCF_000732505.1 Cyprinodon variegatus | reverse complement strand
ATTCCAATCATGTAAGGAACAATCAAAACAAGCAAGAAATGTTAAGCGTCTTTCCAGTTATATTTTCATGAACTCATGAAAAATTCATCTTTTATCATAAAATTCCCCAAATATTCTCAAATAACCAAATTAAATCAAAAAGAAAATGAAGACTCTCACCTGAAACCAAGCTCTTCACCATGAGCCTCTGCTCCAGCCAATCAGTGCACCTCCACCCATTCATATAAGCCAATCACAGTCCTGGACTTCCTTGCTTCCTGAAAGACATCCCTCCTCTTCGGTGAATCATTAAGTACCTGGAACCAAGCACCTGTAGTTGTTGGTGAGAGTGCATTTGTACATGTAAAGTTTATCCAAAGGAAAAATGCTCAGTAGTGGTTGTGAAGAGCCAAAGACCCACTCCCAGAGAACTGAGGCAGGCCCGGGGAAACCAAACCAAAAAGTAAGGGCGCCCAAGTAAGGCCAACACAGGAAATCTGTCCCCCCATCAAGGGAATGGGAGAAATGGCCATGAGGAAATCCCCCTGCCGCAACGCCAAAGCCCCCAGGAGCTACGGGGATGGCGAGCTGGAATGCTTCCTGGAGGGGAAGTGAAATGTCTTCACACCTTGGAAACCAAGTCCAGTGGATTGTTTATAAACTTATAGAGAATAAACTGTAGAGAATCTGTGGACATTCAGATATTTGTGTCCCCACCTACTCAATACTTTGCAGTCTGAAGCAGGGTGAGATAATGGTAAGTTAGCTGTTACAAAACTAGATGAAGTTCAACCTAAACAGATTACCTGAGATTTCTGTTCAGTATTTAGTCATCTGGCTACAGCAAAACATTGAGCAACAGAGCAGAGGTAGGTTTCTGAACTGGCTGCTTTTGATTTGACTTTGAAATACTGTCCAGGGAAAAAAATGATAATGCGGATGCATTGTCCTGACGATGTTTTGACATACAGTGAAGGAGAGGCTGGCTCTGGTTTACATGAGGGGTTTACTGGAGCAAAGGAAGAGATCAGTGTGTTACCCTGTCTGTCAAATGCTGACCTCTGTACATTGCAGCATAAGGATCCTATCATAGGTTATTTTATGCAACTTTTGAACAGGGGTAGGATTCCTGAAGACTTAAAAAGGTCAGCCGGGAATCAGACATGGGCAATGTGGAGTCAACAGGTCATCTCCATGTCATGTATTTAATCTACCCAGCCAATTAACCAGGTGAGTCCAATCTGCACAGGTTAATTCACGGTGAAGATTGGACTCACCTGCTTCAGTGGCAGTGGTAGAACAAATACATGACATGGAGATGACTTGTTGACTCCACATTGCCCATGTCTGCCGGGAATAGGTTCACCACTCGCTGCATTCACGCTTCTGATGTGCAGACTGAGGTTGAACAGTTTGTGTTACTTCAGTGTTTGCAGGAAGGTGTATGGTGGTACGGTAAATTGCTGCCAAAAATCAGACGAGCGTATTAAAAAATTTTAATAGTGTAATTATTATTCACAACCCGGCATTTAATAACTTAAAAAGAGCGCATAGCAGTGATAGCGGGGGTTTACTGTATGGTTATTAGAGCGCTCTTGAACGCAACACCACATGCCCGCTCTCCCCATCTGTCTGCTGTTTTAGAAAAATTAAGCTCCCTCGCTCTGTTTGGGGGCATTTGTGTCAGTCAGAGAGTTTCTATTCTGCTGGATCTGATTGGCCAGATTTTTAGCTCCTATCCGGTGGCTTTTTGAACCAAGTAACATCCCTTCGACTTTTAAGCGAGAGTTCTGAATCTCTGACCTTACTGATTTACAGTCAGGTGGTTCATGGAGCTCTCAGTAGTTCCAAATATTACAGAAAAGTCACTTTGTTGAAGCGGCTTAATGTCCCCTGATTACTATACATTTAGTTTTTTCTAAATCTTAGACTTGGATGAAGTTTCACATTATAAAATACATAACAGATTATATATCTTGATATTAGTTTATATGGTACACTAATCAATGTAGACATGTCTACAGTTAGACACTAATGTTCTAGATGTAAAGAAAACCATACAGAAGGAATATTACCCTTTTCAAAGCGATGTATGATGCTATCTGCATACTAGCATTGGGAATGTTATACCTTGTCCTCCTCGACACTTAGATGGTTTAGAGCTCTGCTCCAGCTTACCTTTAAATCTACATCCTTCAACAGAAGCTGAGATATTGCTGGTTCCGTAATTTACCAGTAGATTCCCAAGCAGATGTTACACAGCCTGTGTTCTCTGTGCTGCTTTTAAATGGAAAAAAAAATACG
>NW_015151789.1:142781-144657 GCF_000732505.1 Cyprinodon variegatus | reverse complement strand
CTGTTCCTACTGTCTTACAGAATACTGACACCTGCTGGACTTTTAAAGACCCTACAGGCAGCTTATTCGATAGACTAAATTGATTTGATGACCTAGTACAATTATATTATTTAAGTTATTGTAGGTTATATTGTATTATTAGATATCTATGTTTAAATTGAACATATTTATGATATTTTTATATGCAGTCATTAAATCATGTAAACATATATCATAACTTGAAAAATTAGGGGAAAATGTGCATGAGGATGCTTGTGGACTAGGATCTTATTTTTAAAACAGCAAGTACAGTAAGAGTCAATTGGAAATAAAATTTCATTTAGATAGGTTAAGTGATAACAAAGGAAAAGAATGACACAACGATAATTAATTTAATTATAAACCGCAAAAGATGAGCCTTTTTTTTAGCAGATGCATCATGTTGACAGATATGATTTTAAACACAGTTTAGTGTGTGTGTGTATATACAGTATACATACATAATATACATACATATACATATATATATATATATATATATATATATATATATATATATAAAATCTTTCTGTGACAACTCTTTTTTTATAACGCACCAGATTTATGGGTTCATAAAGTGAAGATGTGGGGTTCTTTACAGATGCTGACATTTAATAAAAATATAAAACAGAAACTAATAAATGATAAAAGATTAATAAAATGTGAAACACTGATAATCATCCTTGAATAGAGATATCAGAATACCATTTAAAACCAGGATATGCTGCCTTCCTGTTTGTGAAGCAGAAGCTAACTCTGATTTACTGTGAGGCTTTAAGTCAGAGTTATGGTTGGAAATGCTGCATAATGTAAAATATTAAGCAATGTTTAATTAAGATAAAATTTTAGCAGCATCCATTCGGTCAAATCATTACACCTGCACCAATAAACTGCATCTGATCAAATCCTTTACTGTAGTAATGTGTTAAAGTCCTAAGGATGATTCTTTCTTGGCTGCAGCTCCCTCTGATCGTCACATCCTCCACCACATCTGCTAAAATCCCTGAAAAACAACAGAGCAACAGTTTCATTTTCCCAACTTCAAAGTCAAATGGTAACAACAAGAGCTAAAATGTGATGCTTTGAAGGGATTCATTAGAAGAAAATTTAAAATATGTTTTATAATCAGGCCTTTATTAGTTGTTTGGAAGCAATGCTGTGTTTGGAGCAACCAATAAGTCTGGCTAAGGGATCAGAATTAGTGACTTATTTAAGGACACTGATAAAACAATAACATGGTTGGCTTTAACCAGCAGGTTGACCTAGTTTACTACATCAGAGGCCAACTTGCTCATTTCCTATTTTATCCCTCCTGAAAGCATGAAGATGGACATGGATGCAATGACAGCAGTGCTCCGTCTAATAGTTTTTATTTCCTTTACTACAGTTTTATTTTCTATGCTGAAAGATTTCTGTTAATTATTCTTAATCTATTTTCCTTTCAGTTTAGAGATCCATATAAATTTTACTGCATGATTACAAATACTGAATAAATAAAAGACATGCAAATGAAAGGTTATGTAATTAATAGTTACTTTGTAAAGGTTATAATGTTAAAGAACTTTTATTGCACAAAACTGATTTAACATAATGATGCTAAATACAAAATAGACTTATATATATTGTGATTATCCTTTGTACAGAACATGCTTCAGTAGTTCATTGAGGTCAGTATTGTTAATTAAATATATTAAATAAATACTCATCTTCACAATCACATTTAATGTTAACATTATTATTTATGCTGCTCTGTCTAAAGTGTTGTCTGTCAAAGCATCTATAACTCACGCTAATCCACACATGTCATTTCCATAGCCAGTAAAAAGCTAAAAACACTTTCAAGTAGTTTATAATAGTG
>NW_015151789.1:132306-140580 GCF_000732505.1 Cyprinodon variegatus | reverse complement strand
TTATACTTTAATTAGTTTCAAAAGTGGTAGTTTTACACTTTTACTGTAGTAAAAAGCTAAAGTTGATATTTTTAACTTCTACAAAAGTGTTTTTAAACTGTAGGATTTATACTTCTACTGGAGTAATAAACTTTAATACCTTTAACACTCTGATGGCTTATAGTTTTTGGTTTGAACAGCAACAATTGCAAAAATAACAAACAAACAAATGACATATTTTTTATGAATAAAAATAATAAATTAAATTGAACAATTTACACATTTATTGTTCAGACAATATATATACAGTATATATATTAATTTGATTGTAAAATAGTTTTTTGTTATTATATTTATATATAATCACTTGAAATATAAAACAATTTCAATTATTGATTGTTTTGGGTCCCCCCTTCTTTTTTCTTTTAGCTGGCCCTGTGTGTCACCCATGGTATTATTTGTGGATGTAAAAGCCAATAACCACCAGTGTGCCACAATGGTGTAATGTTGCAGGTGAAGACCCTCACCACAGAATACATGTAACATGTGTTTGCCGCTCATATCAGGAACACGATACACGTAAAGCAAACAGGTGGACATGGATGGATGGTACAACCCCGCCTCTTCTCTGCTTCCCACAATGATCAACAAAACCCTTCTGTGGTGAAGAGTCGGCTAGAGCATTCAGGAAACCAACAAAGCAAGAATGGCTCCTAAACATCAGCTAAACTGAAAAGTTTTAAGTTTACCAGTAGGCTACTCTTCTAAGACTTCTATGACCAACATCGGGCACCACGAAAATGCTTTAAATGTAGCTCCGATAAGATAAAGTTATTTAAATGTAATTTATGTGGGCTCTACATTTGCTTGCAGATAACTTCTATTTGACCAATTTCTCTTTTCATTGCAAATGTCATGTATGGTGCTGTATGGTGCTTTGAGATGACGTGTGTTGGAAATTGGCGCTATATAAATAAACTAAAATAAATAAAATAAATGAAATAAAATAAAAGAGACAAGTCAACTCTGAAACTTTTTATTGAAATATCAATCTGAGGCCAAATTAGCTGGGTAACATTGCAATTCATACGCTAAAAATACCTTTGGCGGTTCAGTTAAAATAGGATATGTAGATACAGTTAAAATGGGATATGTAAATAAAGTTGAATTTTCATCTTTGTATTTATAAAACTAAAGATGATATGAAATTATTTTGATATTTAGATATTTATTTTATCAACAGACATCTTGTTAACAATTCTCAGGGCTAGTTTTCATCTCTTAAACTCTAAGAATAATTTCTGACATGTATTAAACTATCTTATGGACTTATTCTGACCTGTTGGTTTCATTTTGTAGCGACTTCACTACTTTGCTATTAGAAGAAACTTTATTTCGTTTTTTCATAAGTCTCTCAAGCATCTTTTGTTCATTTTGTGAGCTAATGTGCACCTTTGTTGAATTCAAAAAAAGTAGATTTTATTATAAGGATGTTATAAGTATCTTTCTGGGTAGATTTAACACCCAATAGTTACACTAATACTGTAACATCTAGTAGTATATTACATAACAGTGTTTAAAGCTTTGGAGCTATAATGGAATTTCATAAAATGTCCGAATTTCACCAGCAGGGTGCACATTCATTCCATTCAGAGCCGCTTTGGTTCATCATCACGGCTGTACAGGACTCACACTAAAGCTTAGATAACTTTATCTGGGTTGGTTACTGTCCGTAATATTTGCAGGATGAGACTTTGCTACACGTTTGGAGCTCTGAAGGACACCTGCTTTTGAAAGAACCCTCTTCTAAGGACGTTTTTTAACTTGTATTTTATGGGTTTTAAACTCCGTTCACCTTTTTATTTCAGAAGATTCTGTAAATGGTCTTACTGGATAGAAAAACAATAAAGAGGATATTAAACAATGACTGAGCATTTATATACTGACTACTTGCTTTACCCTTTTTTTATTTTGTTTGAATTTTGTTTAATTTGTTGCAAGGAAAGAGCACATTTCTTGAATGATCAAAAAAATATGCAAACCGAAAACATTTATTTCTGGTTTATTTATAATTTTTTAGTTTAAATTTGGTTTACTTTAAGCACACTTTGCACCCAATTAGTCTCGCCCTCTCTGCCACCTCAGAGTATGGTTTCAAGTTTTATACCCGTTTTCTTCTATTGATGTTGCTCTAAATATTTTGATCAAAATAAAAAAAGACTATTATTAAGAATGCTTAATAATAGTCAACAAGATCTTGATATACCTGTCTTACAGGTGTGGGTTCACCCCTCCTAACCCGCCAAGTTAAAAAAAAGCAGTCTAAAGAGTAACTGTCAACAGAAGATTAACTTTCTGTTAGTGTTCATAATCTCCATATTTCATCACAGCATTTACCTCCTCAGGTAATGTCATAAGTCAGCCAACTATAGAACTATGTTTTTTCTCACTACTTTGACATTGATGACAGCTTTATCTTATAAGTGAAGAGGATGGCTGTAGGTGGGTCAGTTTCTGCAACCTTTGCGGTACGTGGATTTAGTGAAAATCTCAGGAGTTCTTCCTGAAAAAGCACTGATATTCCAGTAAGTAATGTTATACTTCCTGTATGATTGTTTTTGAACGGGCCAGTTAGCAGGAGGCCCGCAGAAGACGTATATCTCCACTTCACCTGTAAAAACACAGTTTGGTTCCCTTGAGTAGAAGCAAACTATTTTTTTTTTTTTTTAGCATTTCCATGAGAGCATCAAACATAGGACATTAAACGAGGAAATAAAGTTTTATTCTCTTGATAAAAAAATGTATAGAGACCCTTTTTCAGTTGGTAACCATAGGGAAGTATTTCTGTGGGAGGAGCATTGCTGTAGGCAGAATTATCACCCCTAAAGCACTTTATCATCTGTATCTGGCAAGTTTTGTTAGCTTTTTAAAAGCAAAATACAGGTGTTGAAAATCTGATTTTGTCTAAATTAGGTTATTTAGGTAAGGTTATTTACTTTCTGAGACCAAGACATTTTACACGCCAACTCAATGGATGGATGATCTGACAGGATTACATCTACATCATTACATCAAACTCTATTAATGAATATAAAACAATAACTGTACATCAGTCCATTTGTTCTTCATTAAGGAAAAAAATCCTCTCCACAAAACCAGAGGAAGATGGGATGTTGAGGACAAAGGACACAGCAGCTTGGATGTTGGGAAAGTCAGCTGCCTGAGGAACCTCCATCCACCGTGAGGGTATTCTGGTTTGTTATATACATGTTGTCAGCTCATTAGTCACAACGCAGGACAGGGACCAGAAACAAGTTTGTACAGCAACACCTACGCAACACTGGCAGCCAGCCGGCCGGAACAATCCTCCACCTCTCGACTGAGATTGAACTATAAGTCCAGATTAATGACTCACTTGTTTGTGATCATCTACTTCCAGAAAGAAGTGGATGATCACTAACCTGCTTTCTCAACCCGCAGAAGTTCCTGTCTGAGACGCCAACGCCGTCCGCTCGATTCTGTTGTTAATAAAACATTGTGAGAAATCTGTTTTCTCCGATTCTGGTTACTGGATCATTTTATTCTGACACAAACTCAAATAAGAACAGAGCAGCAAGAACAAATAAGACTATCTACTGTAAAGACTGAAAATAGTATTCCTATTATTAATGCCTTGGCAGCTTTAGCTTCTATTTCACTAAACGGCAATATTCATACTACCTTCCATGCACTGTTCTAGATAAATGCCTCTTTAAACTTTTTTTTGTGTGAGTCTTTTTCATCTTCATTGTTTTTTAATTTATTTTTACAACTCTACTGAAAGGTGCTAACCTTTTTAGGTGCATTACTTCCTTATTTGCCTCTTGTGCACATGCACAGTAGTATACCTCGTTCACCCTCTGTTGCTATTATAAAATATACACAGAAGGGATTTTTTTTTTTCACACAAACTTAGCAAAAATAAAGGATAAATAAATAATATGCCAGCAGGATCCATTACCCTATTAGACAAATGTATGCAACAAGAGTCAGCTAATGTTGTAGAAATTTTTAACATTTCTAACATGACTAAACATTTTTAAAGATCAACCAGATCTTATTAATGTCAGATGTTTAAAAACAGGAAGTTAAACTCTTAAATCTGCATGTCATCTTTCAAACCGAAAAGGTTCACCATCTGCACGACAGCTCGTCTTAAACAGATGTCTGGTTTCAGTTACACTAATTATATCTGCGATACGCTTAACCTTAACCATGCTCTTAACCATTTATCTTCTTATCCCCGTCATTACTTTACCAACATTATTGATCTTATGCTACTACTAAACAAACTTAGGTAAAGCTAGATCAAGAATCCTCAAACACAAACTAATTCATGTAAAATTTATCTTTGAGAATATTAGACCAAATACTTGGCTCTAAAATACCCAAAATAAAACTCAAAATAGTTCTCTATCATCTTATATGGGCAAAGTCTGGCGGCACGACTGTAATACGTAATCCACTTACTCAAAAAACATATTCAAGTTTTTCTAAAGAAAAAATGACTGCATCCTACCGGTGTAATATTTGTTGTTTTTGTTCATTTTTTTTTGGAAATAAAGCCTCTCTGTGTTTATATACAATAACATCAAGTTATGAGGGGTATGGTGCTGTTCATATGCACCCTGGGCAAAGTAATGTAATATAGCAAGTTTGCATCTCTCAGTAAAGCTGTGAAGATAATAAAGAAGCACGCAAGATCCAGTGTGAAACAATACATAAAATATTTCTTTATTTTCCACTAACAATCAGCGTTTGGCTCCAAGCTGAGTCTAACCCCCCGCTGGTAAGCTGCGTGGCCTCTGTCCCCCCCACTACTGTGTGTCTGGTGACATCATCATGCTGGGTTAGCATATCACCAGTGTAGAAAGTAAATATGGAGATTCATTTCTAGACATCCATTATCGTTAGAAGAACGTCATTTTGTTTAAAAAGTTCATTTTGACAAAGGAAAAAATGTAGATATAAAAAAAATACATATTCAGGCAAACAAATACCTAATCACGATAACATGGGATAAAACTTTTATTGCTTGAATGGTCATGGATCAATGCATCTACTGTATTTAGGTGAAATCACCTGTCAGCGAATAAAGACGAAGGATAAAAAAGTTGTTCTAACAGTTAGGACCTGTGCATTATCTCATGGGGTTCCTCCTCAGCTTGATACATTAAATAAGTAGTAATCTGACTGTTCAATTGTTTTTATAATGTTATTATCACAAAACAATGTGCCATCACTGACATTAATTACTTATAAATACCTGTTAAAGAAGTCGTGCGCTCAAAATTACCTGAATATGAAAGGACATCTATATGCGTTATAAGAACACTCTCCCTTTAAATATTTAAGTCTCTCTAAATTAACGCCCTGATTCTTTAAATGGATGCTCATCTATAGGACATGCTATGTTTCTACTTTATACCTAATGTGTCCAACAGAATGATTTCCTTTTTATTGTTCACACAAACCTATGACTGAACTGTGCCTATTAAATCAGGAAATAAGACAATGTGATTGGCTCTAAGGAGAGCAGAGATAAAGGACAACGGAGAAAAAAAACTGCTCCCAACCAGGTTAGCTCTGAGGAGAATGTTACCACGGCAACAGATACAGAGGTTTAGGAAACTCTTTGTGAAACAGAAAACTCAGAGTTTTAGGTTTAGAAAATTTAGAGCTGTCAGTAAACAGTCTTTGTGAAACAGGATTTTCCTGCTGACAGATGTTCAAAAACTAAAACCATAATCTTGTAAATTTATCTTGAAAAGAAAGAAAACAACAAAGAAGATTTTTTTTTTGCCAATCGAGTTTTAAACACTGAATTAATATGTAAGAAAAGATTGTTGAGTAAACATTTTTGAAAAAACATCTTAAATCTGTTTTCAGCCATGGTCTCCAGGAATCCTGAAAAACAAGTTTAGGGAGAATTTATTTTTTCAGCTTCTTGACTGTGAAACCCACTTCCTGGAAACCTGGCTGAGAAATGCAAAAACTGTTGGTTTTGTGCTGTGATACAGCAAGTTTTGCAACGTTTTCTTTAGATGTTACTAAGATAAGATTAAGAATAGATATCAGTAAAATCCACTGAGGCATCCAGAGCAAAGTGAAATCAAGGCCAAAAGGCAAAATGTAATTATCTACATATCAAATTAACAATATGATTAATCAATGTATCTGCAACTAGTAAAAGACAGGCAATGATTTCCATAATGATTGAATTACAGGTAGCTGAGAAAACCGACAGTAAAGAAAAGAGCCTGTTATAAAAGCAATGAGATAAGATTTGGGCAGCTGGATGCAGGTTGTAGAGCTGAATGCAGTGAGGCTTATTACAAAGTTAAAGCTGTCATAAATTATTTATCATGTTAATGAGTACTTAATGTTTTGTAGTGGTAAAAAAAAAAAACTGAAACAATGTTAATAGTGATTTGAATTGAGGTTTGATGCAAAAAGAAACAGACAGCAGGAGCACAGTTAAAGGAAGATTTTATCAAATTACGCCAGTCTGGACAAGGTATTGGTTATGCTACCATTGCCAGATCAACAGGAAATTCCCCAAAGTGTCAAACCTAAGAAAGTGACCTTCTCTTGGGTAGAAATCTTCCATTTTAATCTCTTGTTGTTCAATACAATGACGGGGACCTTATTTGGAAAATGTATGACAGGCCAGGACAGGGAATTCTGGTTAATAATAAAATGTCTGCTGCTTTGTCCAAAAATCAATCATTCAAACAAGGTAAACTTCTCAGTCAGACTTGCAGTGAGAGAGAGAGCAGAGGGTGAATGAGCTCTTATCAGTTAGAAGGATCGTGAATACCTTCAGGATGAGGGGGGGTTCAGGCATTTAAATCCAGTTTGGTTGGCCTGGGTTTCTAACCCTTGCTAAAAGAGAAAAATATCACTATGATCTCTAATTATTAACCCGACTTAGTTTAGTATTTTAAAGAGTTTTTGTCTTGCATCATAGAGGTCAGCCTGAGGGGATTCATGAACTTTTCTTTCTAGCATTTGTTTTTGCAAACTTTCACAAAACAACACAATACAGAGGAGAGCGCTCTTTTACCTATCCATAATGTACATTGAACATTACTTGAAAAAAAAAAAAAAGTAGACTGGCAGTGAAAAGGCTATAAAGACCATTACTTATTACTTTTAATGCTCACAAACAGATACTTGCAGTCATTTTTCTTCCATTGCATCTTTCTTATTCATATTATTTTCATTTTGTCCTTATAGAAAGTGCTTATTTGTATGTCTGTATAGGAAAGGCTGCATCCTTTGTTTCCTTATATGTAAAAAAACAAAACAAAAAGCAAAGACTTAAAGTTTAGGGGAGGAAAAGTATTTAACTCCATGCATGTCTCCCTGTCAATCAACCAACCAACTACTGTCAAAAAAGAAACGACTCTTGGTCAACAGGATTCATACATGTCTGTTCTAACTCATGCATGGCTGGAAAGTTACCACACCTTTCCATTCGATTCGGGTGGAGGACCGTGCTCCACCATTACATCCCATCTGAGAAGTCAGTAAAGTCATGAATCCGCAAATGCAAATAAGGATGTTTATTTGCTCAACAAATGTACCATTCAGACTTCCTCAGCATTAGAAAACCAGGGCGAGCTAGTGCACTTGGATTAATCCTATACCGATGCCTGTTAATTAATATTAAAGAAACAAATCTCTAGAGAATCTGCGGTGGACATCTAGGTAATTACATCACTTTCATAACTTCTTTAATGGTTTTCAAAGTGGGTCAGGTTTAATAGATTAATAGAATAATTGGAGTTTTTTAAATGTTACTTGAACCCAAAATGTAAACATCACCCTGGAGACATAATTTCATAATCGTTAAAATTTGATCTGGTTTATAAACCAGTGCATGTTGTGGGATTGGCAAATAGCAGGAGTTAGCAGTACTTTGCAGTGGCTCAGCTAGCAGGTTACATTAAAATAGCAATGCTTTGGTCCAAACAAGAAAGTCTCACTTTAACCTACCTGTAGTTTCACCTTCTGGTAAAGTTTTCCTGAATTATTAAAACCAAAATTAAAACTGCATCAACATTTTAGCTGAATAGTTCAATAACTCGGGGTAAAAGGCAGATGCTGGGCACATATTTCTTTCAAGAAAAATGAGTTTGTATGTGTCTCAAGTTTTATCTCTTCTAAACACTGGCTTTCATTGGCTTTCTTTATGTTTTAGAACTCATAATTTCAGTCTTTAAGCAGCATTGTAGCTAGCTTTTATCGAAA
>NW_015151789.1:98477-132136 GCF_000732505.1 Cyprinodon variegatus | reverse complement strand
AAATTCTGAACTTCAACATCAAATTTATATTATATACACTCTGCGTATAGAAAATGACAACAAAAGTTGTCAAAGTCTAAGTGTTTCCAACTTATCAATGTTGTCACTAAAACCAGCACCTTTTCAGACTCCCTACTGCTTTTTCTGACAGCCAATAAGGACTTTTCTTGCTGAGGAGTTGGCACCGCCTTCTTCCTTTCAGTTTTAAGAACACCCTTAAAACAGCAATGACCTTTTCTGAGGCGTTTAAGTTCTTTATTAATTTCAGTACAAATATTTTCATTCTTCTACACAAATCAACAGTACTGACCATTTTTTTTAAAGTCCTTCCAGAGCCACACTCGATCCGTATCTTGCTGAGTTGTAGTGGCAATTATCTTGGAGTAACTACATCGATTGTATCCCAGAGGGAATACATGGAAGTAGAACCCATTTGGGGGGTCTGTTGGATGGATACCCAGGTGCCTCATACACAGGCCTAGATAAACATCTTCAATGTAAAGAGCTTTAACATATCTAGAAGCCTCAATTAGCTTTTTGGTGAGGTCAATAGACAAAACGTAGCCCAGACCCAAAGCGTAGGGAGGATACACGGATTCACTGAAAACGTCCACAGGAACGTACCATTTGGAATTGAGATCCCTTAAGACTTGTCCCCCATGTGCCACCAGGCCGGTCATGTAGTTTGTCGTTGGAGCTTGTAAGAGCATATTGACAAGATTAGCAACATTCAGAAACATGTCTGAATCAATTTTCATGGCGTAAGGAGTGCTGGAGCAGAAAGAGTTCAGCCACTCCAGCATCACCATGGTCTTTATGGTCAGGTTCTTGTAACAGTCCACAAAGTTACTCTGGATGAGGTCGTGATGGTCTTTGCTCTCCTGCTGCAGCTGCTGGTGGACCTGCTGTGTATCATCTCCAGTTTGCATTCCAAGTAGGAAGAAGAGCCTCACAGCTTTACCGTTCACCAGCTTCTCACTTCCCCAGGTATTGCGGATGACGTCACGGTGAGCTCTGTTGCGTGGCGCCACTTGAACAATCAGAACCACAAATGGCTTCTCCTGCTCACATCTTTGAGGCTCATTGATGATATAGCGATATTCATAAGGGTACTCCACCAAGTAGGGCCCAGGAGATACATAGGGAATGGCCGTCCTATGGAGAGTTTGAGTTGTTAGCATTTTCTTAGTTCCCAATGATGAAAGCCTCCTTTGCAGTTGAGTCACTGAACGGTGCGTTGGAAGGATGGCTGTGCTTTGAGGACTTTTACCTCTGGTGGCCTTGATTGTGGGCCCAGGAGAAGCAGCAGCAGCCAGCCTGGCTTTGGACACATTAGTGTTTCTTAATAGAGTAGTTTGTTTCCTGAATGGGAAGAAGGATTTTGTTGGGTGGTTTTGTATCCACTGTTTAGGGATCCAGTCGGACGTCATGACCCTGATGTTAGTGCTGTAGAAGAAAAACACGACTCCCAGAATCAAAAATAAGAACAGACTGTGGCGACGTGAGAAGCTGAAACATCGCCGGCTTTCTGCAAGTTTGTCTTCATTCTCCATTTCCTGGCTGAAAAACAAATAATTAAAAAAAAAGCATTTGTTAGAACAAAGGTCTCAAGAATAGGTAAGTTATATCAGGAACAAACTAAAGACAAGAGCTCAGAAACTAGTTCGATAAGATTAGAAATTAAAAGTCAACTTACATGGGTAAAATAAGAGCTGCTCAAAGACACCGATCATATATGTGGCAGAATACTGATGTGGGTCAGCCAAAAGGAAGTAACCAGCAAATGGAAGACAAAAGCCCGCCAGCTATATACAGAGGAGAGCAAAGAGAGAAAGCATGGAGAACAGGTGAGTAACACAGCGACTGTATGCCAGAAGAAATACATGAAGTTAGCAATGAGCAACACCTGAGGAAAAAGACAAGAGCAGAGGGTGAAAGAGAAACGAGAAGAGAGATAAAGGGAAGGATATATGAGAAGGAAAAAACAAAACAAAAAGAATAATGAACTACAGTAATCTAATCTACCAAAAAAGGCAGGAACAACAAATCATCAACAGGGAAGTATTTTTTTGTATTTAACAACACTTTATCTACACAATTCAAATGATAGAAGCAAATATTGATGATGAAAACAAATGTCAGCTCAAAAATCATTAAATGAGGGACTTGTTAAACTGTACTTGTCCTTCATCTGACACAGTCTATAAAATATTATCAAAACCCTGTAACTGAATAAAACCCTTCATTTTTCAGTGTGGCCCTGTGGAAGTGAAACTCCAGCTTTATTCTGGCTTTAATGTTGCGCTTCCAAAGAGCCACGGCATCAAGGTGAAGTCCCTCCTGCAGTAAATGAAGTAAATGGCCATCTTTGCTTCACCAATTAATAACAGGGAAGAGAAAGATAAGAAACTAAAACCCAAATGTCACACACAGCAAGGTCATGTAATGAAGTATCATCACATTTTTTATACGAATACTTTTTCACAGTACTTTCTTTATCCCTTCCTCCCTACTTCAAGGAACAGTCATACAGAGAGAAAAGAAGGATTTAGAAAGACTACATACCTTTGTCCAGCCATAGCAGAGTGAGGCTCCGACACACCCAAGGCTTGAAGTCTGTGCTTCAGTTTGTCTCCATCTGAAGCAAGAATTTCGCTGCAGTACAAAAAAATAGATGGCTCAGCTTTTGCATTCTCTTGCTATCAGCTGCAATGACTATTACAAACCAGTAAAAGTGTTGAATAAAAAGAAAAAACGTTTCTAAACATATTGGCTTACATCTCAGGTGATTAGGTAAACATAGTTCTTTGGTGCAATCTGCAGAACTGGTGCTGCACCTTTGTTTGCTCCAGCTTCCTTTGAAATTCTCAGGAGTCCCCTTAAGACACCACCTATCATCAGAAAGGTTGGGCTTGTGTCCCATGTTTAAGTTTTAGCTGTATAATGCGGGTAGGAGGAACTGAAAGTTTCTCATCAACTCATGTTATGCTGCTTTTTTTCCCTGTGGTTTCCTGACACGTCAAGCAGAAAAGCAAAGTGATTTTCTTTGTTGCACATAAAATGCTTTAAATTTTAATACTTCATATAATTCAGTGAGAATTTTGATTTTTTTGTTTATTTTGTGTTTGCTGTTGCATCATGGTACAGCAACAATTAAAACATTCATGCTTCTGCTTTCATTTTCCACTCCACAAAATATCAACATTTATGCCATCAGTGATTACATAGTCTGCCTCAGTTTCTGCAGAATTTGGTAAGTTCTACATTTTAAAAATAACAGCGGAGCGACAGTAAGAAGATATTTTTGGTTTTGTTGGACTCATTCCCCTACAGCAGGTTGTGACGAGAAAAGATCCAGAATTATTCTATTTCATTATCTCTGTTAACCCTTTAAAGCCCGATCCAAGAAGAAAACAAAACAGAAAATTACTTTTTTTTGGTTTGAAGTCCTTATTTGGCCTTTAAACAAAATATGTAAAAAGAAAAACAGAAATACATTTTTGATATTAATAATTTATTACTATGCGATAAGTCAAGATAACTTTTCGTGTAGTCTTCTACTGGCTGTTATCAGGTATATCTGATTGTGTACAATAGGATTTTGAGCAAAGTTTTTACCATTAAATTATGCAAAAGGTGTCAGACGCAAAACATTTCAGAAACCGTATGCATCAAATATGATACATTTGGCATTTAGGGTTAATGTCTCCTACACAATCAAATTCAGCCTTTGGACTCCAGGTTTGTTGGGATAATAGTCTGCCTCAATTTGAGTAGCAAATCTTGACCACATTGGAAACACTACTTTAGTTTATTTAGTATTTCCTGTAGTTTGAGACTAGGTGTTGCTGTTATCCATTTCATATCAAACTGACAATTAATGCTAAACATCATTAAAGTTATATGAACTATTGCTTCACATTGACCGTCTGTGTGACAATTTGGTGTGAAGCAATAGTTGGTGTGGTGTGAAGCAACAGCTGATGAACTGGTCTATTCATGTGTTACTTCAAGGCTTAACTGTCGTTATTCTTTACTATAATCCATCTCCGGCAGTCAATAGGCAAGAGGCGGGGTAAACCCCGGACAAGTCGCTAGTCTGTCACAGGACAACACAGAGACACACAAATACACACAACCATGCACACCTAAGGACAATTTAGAGAAGCCAAATAACCTAATAGTCATGTTTATGGGTGGTGGGAGGAAGCCGTAGTACCCGGAGAGAACCCACGCATTCACGGGGAGAATATGCAAACATGCAGAAAGACCCTCCACCCAGGAATCAAACCCAGAACCTTCTTGCTGCAAGGCTACACTGCACCACCGTGCTGCACCCCCACTTTTCATCATTCTGCTTTATTCTACCTCTGTTCTACCATTCTGCAGCATTTGTTTGTTGACGTTTTAACTTTATGGTCTCCGCTTTTTCTCACCATAGTAGCTTGACCTCATTTGGTGTTCTGTTCAGCTGTGACATCATCCCAGAGAGAGGCATTAGATGGACGGCTGCAGCCAATATCAATGACCAAGCTGGGTCTGTTTTTCAGTACTTTGTGTTATTCTCTCCCTGACATATCTATGGACTCAGCTTTTACTCTGACTAACTGTATGTCGTACCTTCACCCTTCTTGATATGAAAACTGCTGCAGAGCTCAGCTGCTTAACTTAGAGCCACCTGTGGAGCTAATTTGTTTCCCTCTATATCACAGTATTTGTGGATCAGTGCAGTTATGTTCCTTGTGTATGTGTGCTTCTGTCTCCTTAAACCCAAGACGGACCTGAGAGAAGGCCGCTCTCACTGAGCCTGGTTTTGCTGCAGGATTCTTCCTGTTAAAATGTAGTTTTTCTTATCTACCATCACTGATGCATGCTCAGTGAGATCACTTGCGAGTCAGTCCTATATCTACTGTAGCTGTATGTTTATCAAATCTTAAAAAGTCAATGACCTGATGCAGTCACTTAGGTTTCATTAGATAGAAAACCTTTAACCGATGTCTATAATTTGATCAAATTGTCTTTGTAAAAGGCCTCCAGATTACATGTGTTGCAACTTGGTGCTTCGTAACTAAACTCAATTGAGTTGCTGTAGCTAGCAAGCATACTTATATGACTCTGCGCCTCCCTCACCAACAACAAACATTTCTGACTGAGGCCCGTACCACAAACCAAGCTCAAAGTAGCAGGATTACTCACATCCTATTCAGTTGAACCAATCCAAAACATCAGATCAGCGGTACCATCAAGCTGGTTATTAACTCGCAAACTCAATCAGGCTTGAACTGATCATGAATCTGTGAACGTGCACGTATAAAGGGGCAGGTTCAAGGTAGCAGACCAATGACAATCATAGGCACCCAAGTAATAGTGCAGTATTTGTCCTGTGATGGACAAAAACAAATTTTACAGAAATATGAAGAGAAATAAAGTTCTCAATGAAAAATTGAACACGGTGGCGTTGTTCTGTCAGATGAGTATAGCTGGTCAGACCACTATACCAATAGTCATTATCCGTTCATCCCTTTAGTTTTGTATGAAAAATAGACTTTAAACTAACTCAAAGTGTGTGTATCCCTTTAGTCATGTACAAAAAAAACAACTTAATTACTTTTTTCAAACAAAACTAAAGGGATAAAATATAAATCTGACATCTTGCACATGCGTATTGACTATGGGTATGATGGTCTGACGCGGTATGCTCATCTGACAGAACAGTAATATCAAAGAGACGCCAAATAGCATTGACTGGGTAATACACAAGTCACACATCAGTATTATTCAACACAGTCTGTATCCCAATCCCTGTAGAGCACATTAATTGCATGCCCCTCGGGGGTGAGGACTTGAGAGCAGATTAAAAACAAAAAATAATAAAAATTCAATCTGGTTAGTCAGACTTTTTAATTCAATAATGTTTGGGCTAGAATAAAGCTAGAAGCTGATGCCACGATTGCATCATATTAATACAAGAAGTGATCAGATTAGGTGAATCCATCCTGATGTTTGAGCTGTGTCTTAACTCAGCAGGATGAATCATAAAAATCTGCTCCGCTTTGAAAAAATGAAAGTCATGAAATGCAACAAGAGTACAAAATTACTTTAATGTCCTCGACTTAAATGAAACTTTTTAGAATTTCTATTTCAGTTTCATACAGACTCTTTGCTCTGCATGATCAATGATCCATTTCACAGTAACATTACAGAATTATTATTTTTTTTTTTCTACCTGGTAGTTAATTAATCCTCCTCTGGTGCAGCTTCAGTATAACATTTATCCTTCACATTTATAGCGTTACAGCAAACAAAAAGAAGGCATAGATATATCATAGTGACAAACTTGAGTGGAAGCCACATAAAGCAGACTGGGCATTAGCTTTAGCTTAATGTGTCCTCCGCTGGTACTTAAAAGAAAAATGTAATTTTCAGACTTACATGGCAAGTAGTTGGTGTTTTTAATGCAGATCAGGATGAAGAAGATTTTAGGGAATTCACATGCAAGTCAATGCAAAAGGGTTTACATCCAAAGGAGACGGTCAAAAAATCAGTTTGGACCTACACCCAGGCCAGCTTTCTCTTCAACACACAGGCTCCACCACCTGTCCACCTGAAGAACAAACAATACCTGGCCACACCCATACTCATCAAAACAAATGGATATTGATGACATGCAAATCCATCAAAGTTTACAAAGCCGAAGTCCGCAAGCCTTTCAAGCGTGCTGGTTTCGTTTTCACAAGCACTCGTTGAACCAGTCTTTTGTCATCCACAATTGCTTTCAGGGTCCTTCCAAGCAAGCAGTATTTCCTCTGTGCATTTTCATCAAGTATCAATGCAATGTCCCCAGGTGCAAGGTTCTGTCTTGCTTTAACACATTTTTGTCTTTTTTGGAGGTTTGAGAAATATTCTCTTACCCAACGCTTCCCAAACAGATCTGCCATATATTGGGTGTGCTTCCATCCCGTCTAGATTAGGAGTCTTTAATATTGAACAAACTGGGAGCCATCAAAGGTTGCTTCCTTAATAATAATAATAATAATACATTTTATAATAATGCACTTTACATATCAAATAAAAAATGCTGCGATAGGAGGTAAAAACGGTTAAAGGTATAATAAAAAGACAACAATAACAACAAAATTCAAACCACAAGTATTAAAAGGCCATTTGAAATAAGAATACCTCCAGGTGCTTTTTGAACACCTTCATAGTTTGTGGTGCCCTCAGGGTCACTGGGGCGGCATTCCATAGATGTGGGGCCTGGAAGGCCTTATATCCTATAGTGGAGAATCTGGTCCTGGGTTGGTGCAGGAATTAGGTAGTCTGAGGTAAGCAGAGGCAGTTCCATGTATGCACTGAAGAACGAAGAGGCAGATTTTGTAATGGGTTTTTGTGTTGAATCGGGAGCCAGTGGAGGGATTACAGGACCGGATTGATATGATCATATTTGCGTTTCCTCATCAGGACCCTGGCAATGCAATTTTGAATGTTGTTTTTTTTTGCAGGCTCCTGCAAGTGATCCCGATGAGGAGGGCATTGCAGTAATCCATCCTTGAATAGATAAAAGCATGGATCAACTTCTCAGCATCAGGTAGGAAGAGGGAAGGATAAAGTTTGGTGATGCTTTTAAGATGGAGGAAGGAGACCTTACAGAGGTGGCGCATGTGGGTGTCAGATCTGACTCCAAGATTTGTAACAGAGGTGGACAGAGGAATGGGATGGCCAATAATTGGTATACTGGTAAAGAAGGAGGACTGGGTTGGATGTGGGGTGCCGATCAGGATGGCTTTGGTTTTGTGGCTGTTTAACCGAGGGAAGGTGTGAGACATCGAAGCCCTTATCTCCTATAGGCAGACCTGAAATGCAGACGGCAGAGCTGACTGGAGTTTGGATTCCTTTTTTATGTCTAATTGTGTATAGCAGTGGAACAAAACTTTGTGTTTATGGATGATATGACCAAGGGTTATAAGGTAGATGGTGAAAAGGGTCAGAGAGGACAGACCCTTGTGGCACTCCAGAGATAACTGGAGATGAATGGGACTGTCCTAAAGTTACATGCTCTGTCCTCTCTGAAGTACGACTGGAACTATCTTAGTTTGGTTCCTGAGAGGCCTATTATAGACTGGAGACGGTTGAGCAGAATGTCATGGTCCACGGTGTCAAAGGCAGTGATTTGGGGTTAGAGGTTCCAAATTGATGGGGTCATCAGAAGACATTGTTATTGATCTGATGTTAATAATAGCTTCAACCTCACAGCAAAGAGTTTGAAGACATTTTTGGTCCACTGTTTGCTGATAAAGAACCAGCTTTAAAGCTTTTTTAACTAGCTGCATGAGATCCAGAGTGAGGGTTGAAGAGCCATTGAATGCCTTTGTTTTTTTTATCTATCTTTGAGTGATTTGCATAGCTCCTTTTCAGCTCCAACCTTGTTTGCGCTGTTGTCAGACCTAATGAGCTCTTCTTGACCTCTTTTGCACATGAGACATCAGAGTTCATTAATACAGCGAACTGTGTCTATAGAATAGTTAGTTAAGCAGATAAATGATGTCATACCTTTTGACTATGCCTGACCTCAAAAAGGTCTAAAGTAATCCATTCCCACATTTGTAAGGTGTGGTTTGTCAGGAGTACGTCTTTCTGGAATTAAATCAGCCATTAGCTGCTCCTGAACCTTTGCCTGATTTTTCTTGCATGCAAATCAACAGGAAATACGTATTCTAATGGATTTAGTTAAATCCAGATTTCCTATTTTGCTGGCTCATTCATGTTCAAGGATAGTTTGCAACAATGCACCGCTATTACTTGCCCACTTATTAAGGTGAAATCCTCCTGATGCACACAAATAAGGGCAGTTCTGAGAGGGATTGCAACTTCTTCACATTCCACAGATTTCAAACAATCATCCACAAAAAGCATCATCACTGAGTCCACCATTTCAATTGAGGAGTTTCTTTTCTTGTCTTGAGCTGTTTTTTTGAGGGAAAAATTTGCACAGCTAGCAGATGACATGGCATGTTGTTGCTATATGGTTATTGCTAAATGCAACAACAAATTTTATAGTCTGTAAGCGGCTGTGTTAGTTCCCCTTCTGGCCACCACAAAAACCTCAGCAGTTCTGCGTTATCATCCGAAACTCTGACTTGATGATACATTGTTTTACTGTCTGTTATTATTGCCACATTCCTTCTCACACTAAAGCTTAAGCTGACTAGATTTCTGCAAACTAATCTGGTGACATATCCAGCTCTTAGATAAAATTAAATATGCTGATGAAGATTCCCAGTCATCTAGGTCATAGTCATTCTGTAAAAGTTTAGAAAAAACGATCCACTGGACTTGGTTTTCAAGGTCTGAAGACGTTTCGCTGCCTCTCCAGGAAGCTTTCTCAATTCAATTTCCTGGAGAGGCAGCGAAACGTCTTCAAATTCTGTAAAAGTTTTTCCAAACTTTTACAGAATAAAATTAAATACATTTTATGAAAAATAAATTCCTAAAGAAACGGCTGTTCCAACAGTTGCATTTGCAAATTCTCCCGAGTGGTGCACGACTTTACATGAGTGAATAAAATGAATGTGATTTGTCGTTTATCAAGGGGGAGGGATTGTTTTGTGGAATATAAGCAAGCAAGGTTGTTCCCGGTTTGTCGGAATCATCTTGCTAACCAGTTAGCAACTTAGTGCTAGTAGGTTCCCAATGGGAGTTTTGTGTTGGAGTTCGTGGATGACATTCTTTATTTAGAGGAGGAAAGCGGGGACGAAGATGATGTAGAAGTAGATTTGTTGTGGAAGGCTTCCAGCCGTACATGTTTTAGACCTTGCCTCGCAACGCTGCCAGTTCTGTTAGCTCTACGCCTGCCGAAGACACAGACGTCCATCCCCGTGAACACTGGGACGCAACTCAATGGGAAAGGAAAGGATTCTGATTTCTTATTTCAACCGTTGCGTATATTAGCTGCTACATATGAATCAAGAATCTATGACCCTAAAAAGTTTAATTGACAGATGATTGTTGATATACAATTGGCTGAATTTAAGGGCCGGATCTATCAAAGGTTTGCGTGTATAAAAACGTGAGCTATTTCACTGCGCACGCTAAAAAATGTACAAACTGATCTATCAACAGCGTGCTAAAAGGATTTGGTCTTTAAAACGTGCTAAATAGCGCCTCTTATCCATTTAGTACTTTTTCTGCAATGAATATGCAATATGGGGCGTTTACACGCAAAAGTGCGTCTTGTGGGAGGAGAACATGTAAATATATTAATTTAGCACTCGCAAAGTGATAAATCAAACCTGAAAGCAATTTTGCTAACAGTATCTGACTCTATATTTAACACGTTTCAAAAGAAGGTGCAAATGGTCTGTATGCGTAATTGCGCACACATGGCAGCGGTTATTGTCGCAAGAAGGAGACATGGAAATGAAGCAAGGAGACGCAGAGAACGCATTTTTTCACTCCGTGTGAATATTTTTGGAATGAACGAGGAAACAATCATCAAAACATATCGTTTATCCAGCATTGCCATTTTGGAGCTGTTGGGGGAACTCAGAATGGATTTGGAGCCAGGCACAAGGAGGACCCACGCAATACCAGATATCACTAAACTCCTTGCAACGTTGCACTTTTTTGCATCTGGGTCATTCCAGCGTACGGTTGCAGCGAGAGCTGGGATCTCCCAATCTCGTTTTTCAGAAGTGCTGTCTGACGTTCTAGATGCCATGTCGCCCTGACGCCCTACAGGAGAACCCCGACCTCCCCCCTGCGCCTGTGGAGCAACATGCCAATGCTGCGGGGATGCGTACGCGCAGTAATCTCATCCACAGTCACTTCTTGTGAGCCATTTGGTATGTGCATTTTTCTACAGGCCAATACAAAACACCTGTTTTTGTTTTTTTTTTTTTACTGCAGTGAAGTAGAAATTCAGCCACATACCACCTTAGGGAATAAAGGTTGCCAAAGTTTTTTCTTTGTTGGGGGTCACTGTAAGATTTACATTTCTTAATGCACTAGTTTGTACAAACTACAAACTACTTTGCAGCAAACCACAAAATGCGCAAAACCATCATTTAAATAGGGCGTCTCCAACAGTTTTGCACCTGCCACCAGTTACGCAATCGCTCTTGTTAAATCACCCGCAAACCATGGTTCAGCCCCTCGCGCAAAATTCCAGTTTGCGAGCGCAAATTACTTCACGCAAAATTGGATCTTGATAAATCGGCCCTAAGTGTTCAGGCTGACGTATAACCAACTGGCCTGCATAAGATAACGAAAAAAACTCACAGATTTTAAGACAGGATTTTTTTATTTTTTTTAAGTAGAAATTTTCTAAATTTTGGGACAATTTGCATTACAGAGCAGCATGTCTATTGCTAGTACTAGTTCATTCAGACTCATCGGCCGGCCTTTCTGATGCCAGTTTAGCAGAGCCCTTGACAGAGTTTGATCAACTAACAAAGGAAGACTGGGACAGAAAAAAGAAAAATCTATTTTTGGTTCAAACTGTTCCCATTGGCATTTAAATAAGTGCGTACGTCAGTCACACTCACTTCACATTTAAAGCCACACATTGACTTAAAGCATCCGAGCAATCTTGGGAAATAACTGCTACTGAATGAGGAACGGAAGAAATTATTTTGATCCAGATCTTTTCAGTAGAACCTGAATGTTCCTGAAGTTCTACGTAATTTGGCTGAATAAACTCTTCTCTGCACATCCAGTATACCTTGACTGCATCGTGTTTTTTCAATTTCTTTTTATATATTATGATCACACATTTAAAAGGGGAAATATGAGGTTCTACTCTGGAGGATTGTGGCTTGATTTACCAAAATAACTTGAACTAGTTCATTTATAGGTTCGGGAACTTAGAAGAAGTGAACTATGAACGTGAACTACCCAGCTCGCATTCGACTAATGTCAAATGTTTAAAAGTTGTTGGAAAACAAATTGATTCAATATCAAAACAACGTTGAACAGCAAATCTAAACAAAATTCAACAATTATCCGACGCAACCAACCGATGTTGATTCAACAGTGGCTTGACGTCAAAATGCAGGCTGCTAGTTCATTTTCAGCAGACTTTTAGTATGAATCCTACACTATGTTTTATAAATGAGACCACAAAAAACTTTTTTTTGTTAATTGCATAACATAAATACGTTGAAAAAAAACTATTAAACTGCTTATTTAAAGCATTTTTTTTTTATGGATACACTCTAAAGTTGTTTCTTCTCTAATGTTGTTACGTCAACATAATTGTTTTATGTCCTACCCTGCTAACATGAAAGAATTGTGTTAAAGTAACTAAATATGATTAAGTAAATGCTAAAAGTGGTTGCATTATTTTTTTTCACTGTGATGTGTTGAACTGGTTGGTATGTTTTTTCCCCTAAGACACAGTTACAAATTTACAATCTATCCCAAACAACCACTTTAGGTCTGTTTACTCAGGGATTTGTGCTCAAAGTAAATTTTAACTCAAGAGGTACAAATAAGCGGCATGCTTTTTGAAGGGCAGGAGCAGAGAGAAAAACAGGCACATATACAGCAGTGCCTCCTCATCACTGAAGAGGGCACCTTAGCACACTCTGTGAGATACAATTTGACAACAAGGGGGGTGTGCAATCATTCCCTCCCTGTGCAGGTCACTGCTAAACACTATGGAGCCTAAAATATCCATTTGGGTTGAGGGTTGCTGTAAAAACTGGCTCAAGATCCATTTAATTTTCTGCAAGCACTGCTTATACCCGTTTTTTTTGTGGGGGTGTTATGTTTTATGTAGTACGCAAGTATTATAGGCACAGATAGGGCTTTTCTCTAAACTAATTATACGTTAATTTAGAGCAATGTGTGATAAATGTCATTAAAAGATAACAAAGAAGTTACTCATTTGTGGATTTTTTTCATTATAAAAACACTGTAGCAACAAAAGGTCATTTTAACAGATTTGTTTTCAGTATATATGAACCTTCCAGCCACCCAGAACCAAACATGGAGAATCAGCTTTTAGTTCCCATGCTTCACTGATCTGGAATACATTTCCAGAATACTGGGAAAGTGCTGAAAGGCTGAGTCCTTTAAAGTTAAAACCCCATTTGATTAGAGCTGCCTTTGACTGTTGAAGTACAACTGTTTACTGAGGTATTATTAGTTAAAGTTTATTTGTTTTTGTTTAGCTTTTTACTGTTTAATTCATCTAAAGTACATTGAATTGTGGGATGGAAATAAACTTGCCTTCAATTAAACACGGTTGCAACAAATACTTAAAATTTGTGTTTCAGCAACATTTAAAACAACCAGGGTTTTTTTTTTGTTGCTGCATTTTTGCTCAATTCTGTGACTGAATATTTTCTCTGTGTTGTCTGGTGATCCTGACTTATCTTTACACTAAATGCTGAAGAATTTCTGTGACTTTGACGAAAAAAAATCCTTAGGAACATGGAACTAGCAGCTTCCTAGAGAGTGAAGGGAAAGCTATAAGGAAACCACCCAAAAAAATACTCAATTAAAGTAAAGATACTCAAAAAAAAAATGCTTAAGTACAGTAATCAAGTAACTTTACTTTGTTACTTTCCACCACTGTTTGTAAAGGGCATAACCAGCAGTTACTCAAACAGAACTTCCTACCTGATCTGTGGAGCCACTCCCACCATGAACCTCCTGAAAGCTCCGTTGATTGATGATTGCTCCTGTTCTCTGTTCTCAAACAAACCTCTGAGGCTGAATCACACAAAGGTGAGTTTGATTTACTAATCAGGGTTGGCCAGTTGGTTGCTCTATCGCAGGTGTCTACAACTTTAAAATCCAAAGAGCCATCTTACTAAGAGTCCAGCAAAATAAAAGTCATGTAGATAATTCATTAAACACTTCCTGTACTTTGGTTAAATATATGCTCTAGGTAACCTGCTGCAGTTTTAAAACAAGAGTTGATATATTTAGGTTATGGAATAAGAAAAACAGAAAACTGTTCATAGACTTAAGACTCAGACAACTTTTATTTTCATTTTTTATAGTTTATATAAAACAAAATTTAGGTTTGTACAGCTTCCACAACATTTCAATTCTGTAAAGTGCAGCAGGAATCCTGGATTTTCTTCAATAGAATATAATTTGTGGGAAATCAAATGAAAAAACAAGACGACTTACAAACAAGACTAGTAAGAAAAATATTTTTTTTTTAACCTGAAGCATTATTATTAGTTCTTCATTCTAATTGAGAGCCACAGTAGTGAGTCAGAGGAGCTGCATGTTGTAGACCTCTGCTCTAACATCACGGTAAAACAGACTGAATGGGTTTGATGCTATATTTTATGTTTGCAAAATTCTTCCCACAAAAGTACATTTATATTTTTGGCAAAGTGTGAGGGGAAAAATATCAATGGTAATTCATTTTTTAAGGCATTACTGCCTGTTTTTTTATTTTTCTCTGATGTCGACAATTTACTCAGAAAACTCATCTAGTCAATTAGTATAAAGATTAAAAGCTGACATAAAGTGTCTAAACCTGTCTCTAACATTGTGTGAGACACTACTTGTAATTATGGTAGTTACAAACTTCATAAACAATAGTCTAATAACCAAGAGAAGGTATAGAATAATGTTTATTTGCTTCTGAGATCCTCAGATATCAGCAAATAAAAAATAAAAAAACTCAATTTCAGTAACAATGAGGTTTTATTTCAATGACTTATGCATGAAAGTGTTACAGGATCTTTCTAATCTACTAGGATATTTTCTCAGATCAGACTTTTCTGCTTCGTTCTTTTAGCATTTTAGCTTCATTTTCTGGCTCTGTTTGGCTGTTAGATCCTTGTGGTGGGAAATATCAGCTGAGCTTCTCTCATCGACATCTGTGATTGCAGATGATAAGGTTGGGTCTGCTTTTTAGGGCTTAGTCCTGTTTCTCTCCTAGACATACCGGTAGCTATTTGCTAAACTTTCACTGTGACTAACTGAATGCGCCCTTCTGACAGATTAAACTATACAGATCAACAAGCTTCATAGTCAGAGGCAGTTTTAGACCATATTTACCAGGAAGTGGGGCAGGAAAGAACTAAAGAATAAAAACACATGTTAAAAAATAAATATAATAGGACAAAGGTGCTTGATTGGCAAATTAAGTGAGCTACAAAGCCAAGGTTGTAGATCACTGATCTATCTTAAAACTGCTGAAGCTTAAGGATGACTGTTAATGCTTAATGATGAATTGTAAAGGCAAAATATTAAATTGCTCCGAGAGACAAATCAGTTATGGGTTCGGGGACCCCTGCGAAAAGAAGTACTTTTGCCTAAAGCGTAAAGCATGTCTCTTCTTCATTTTAGGTCCAAAGTTCCCACCTACCTCTCCCAGGTCATTGGAGCAGAGACTGAAACATCCTCCTTTGATCCCTTTTGACAAGAAAACTGGACTCATCTGCTTGACTCTTTCTTTCCTAGACAGAGCCGCCTATAGACCCAGTTTACAGATTACAGTGTTTCTATGTTGCTCTTGTATTTCTATTTCTATCTCCTTAAACTTCCACTCCTGTTAAAAGTAGGAATATCAGATATTTATATATTCGGCTGAAAAAAAATCGGCATCAAGCCTTTCCAACATTCTACAATAGGCTTTGCGCTAATCGCATCGGGTCAATATCAGTTTGGTATTGGGACACCCCTAGTTAAAAGGGAGATTTTTCTCTCCACTCTCACTGCATGCATGCTTGGTGTGAGGGATTGCTGTAGAGTCAAAGACACAATGCTAGCAGATATCTACTGTCCCTGCATCCTCCTAGGAATGGATGCCATCAGCTGGTTTTTCTTCAATAGAAAACTTTTTCCAATGATCTGAGATGACGTGTTATGAATTGGAGCTATACAAGTAAACTGAGCAGAATTAAATTCATTCAGGTAGCAATGCTGCTTTTTTTAGTGTCGAATACCATCCTGTTCCTGTGTGGCTAACAGTTTTTTATTACATGTTTTCCTTTGAGCAGCTTTGAAACCTTTATTTGTAACTATTGTTGCTGCTGGACTGCTTTCTTAAATGTCCTTGGTGTTCAGCTGAAACAAGCTGTTCTTCTGGATTTATATTTTATTTTGTTTTTTAAATGAACTCTAAGTTTCTCTGAATGCCAAAGATGCTGTTTATGAGCATGAATCCAGATGTTACCTGACTATAAACTTATATCTGGATCTCTGAGCTGAAATATGGAATAAAATCTTTCAGGCTTACATTTTGTCTATCAGTTGTGTTTTTTTTTATTCCTCCTTCAAAAGTTACTTCTCCATTTTTATTGAAAACATAAAAATAAAAATAAAAAAGACCTATTTAGGGTCTTATCTGCCCTGTGCTGGTTGGACAGTGTAACAAATTTCAGCTGTTTTGTGTTTTTACCTACTCATACAGTAACAGCATTTTTTTTTTTTACTTAAAATAGCAAGTGTGCTTTACAACCAGATTGCATTCCTTAACATTTTGGTTGCTTTTTTATAACCTTTATATTTGTTTAATGATTTACACACAGGACCTCAGCCTGGTTTAGCTGGCCTGATGCTTTTTCATGTTGTGGTTTATTTCCTAATGTGTTCTTTAAAGTAATTGTGTGTTTACCTCAAGAGTAAACTGTGCGGTCACCTTTTGTGGAGAATGAGGTCCTTTGGATTGTGCAGGCTTATGGTGCTGACTGTGTTAGCCTCTGCTATCAAAGCACAGAGCAGGAAGGTAAGAGGCTGAAAAGGCTGGTTTAGGAGACCCAGTTCTGTCCTTGGCTGCCCATTGGACTCAGGTGGTCAGGAGATGATGGTAGCCAAGCTGACATCCTTCATGGACTACTGCTCTCACCCACCGCAGCAGACTCTAGAGGAGCTGGGCAGCCCTGTCAGCGGCCAGCTGAGATAGCTTTATAACAGGAAGGAGAGCTACGGCAGATTTTTTCATCCCCACTGATGTCTGACTGTTCAAAATAACCTTGAAACTATCTCTCGTTTTGCACACTTGTTATTTTTTTGGTTGCGTATTCCTTCACTATCTGCAGCCCACATGCGTGTTACTAAGAGCTGCTTTAATAAGCAAACTTCTCCTTTGTGAGATTGATAAAGTTTATCATATATTATCTTTTTTTAAACACGGAGAGGCTCACATCTACAGAACTACCCACATGTGTGCAGGAAATGTCATAGCACTGTTTACAGTGTAGCTTATCATTGTTGAAGATTAATTTCTTTTTCTGCTACATCTGTTCATTTCTTTATCTGTTCACTTTTTGTGTAAGTGAGCCAAATGCTGCTGGTTCATCAGCTGAATGGAAGAGATGACAAAAGGCCTAAGATAGAAGGTGAGATCATCCTCTGCAATGTCTGCTTATATCATCGATATTGTAGAAATTACTGGAATAAATTTGATTAATGTTTGAACGTCTTTCCTTCTATGTGTATGCCAATAGAGAAACATCCCTTCTCTGATTGAACCAGGGGTGATCAGTGATGATCAAACACCACCATCAGTGTGAATGAGTGAATTAATGACCGTAATGAAGCAGTTTGGGCTCCTCTGAGTCCTTTTTTATATAAATTAAGGTAGAAACAGAACAGAAAAACAGGATGTATTCATTTAAATATTGTCTTTTCATCTTTGATTACAGAATCTCCTTGAATGTCTGCTTTTTTTCTGGACATCCAGTATGAACTTACAGTAACTTCCACTGATAAAGACCTATAAGTGATTAATCCTTGTGAGGTGGTTGGTTGCCTCCAATGTTCTGTGTGTCCTGAACACAACCAAAACACAAACATACTATAAGCTGATTGTAGGCAGTGTTTGCTGACCGGCTGTAGCCTTGCTGCTCCTCCAAGGTTTTAGAGAATTTAGTTGCATTGTGCAAAAATCTTTCCTCCACCATCTATCTCTCTTTTCTTTCTTTGGTAATTTAACCTGCTCATCTTTCTTTCTATATTTTAGTTATATCTGCAACTATGTCTTAGTTGCATTAGGTATAATCTGACTGATGTGAATTTATACCAACTGGAACAGTGTTTAATGAATGATATCTGAAGGCAAACTATTGCATTGGATTTATGTGTATCAGAGTAGAATAAGTTAGATTTTGATTTTTTTTTTATCTTACAATGGTTAAGAAAAAAAAAGAGTTTTCCTAGTAGAGAATGTTTGGTCCTTTATCTGAAGGACTTTCTCATTTCAAAGCTAGTTGGGAAGCAGTTCAACGCTTTGAAGCTGCTTCTGCTGTTCTGCAACAACAACAAAAAATCTTTACATTCGTTATCAAAACTATCCTTTTCTGTCCAAATAAGAAAACGTTTTTGTCCCTTATCTAGGAGGCTAAATAAAAGTTACTAAATCATTTTTTTGTTTGTCCGGTTTGTTAGATTTATTTTATTTTTCTACATTTACAGTTTTATTCCAACAAAGATTTAAGGTGTTGCACTTTCACATTTTCATCACAGTTTTAGGGCTCCATCTACTGTTTTATGGCCGATATCCACAAAACATTTTGAAATCCCAAATATAAGTTGAATCATTACAGACCTGTTCTTGATAGAAGTTGTTATAGGATCACAATAAACCTTAAATGTTTTTTTTTAATGTATTAAAAAGGGGAAGGATCCTGCCTCCCCCTGGTAAACTAACTGCTGATAATTTGATACAAGTACCAGCGTCTCTTAAAAGCTAATTATCTTGTGACTAAACAAAAAGACAGAGAAATGTGTGTCACTTGTATTTCTTTTAATATTTTTTACTTTGCTAAAGGGTAAAATAATATAAAAAAGAGAAAAAAAATGTTTTTCAAATAGAATAAGATATCCCCAGTAATATAAGCACAGTTTCAAAGTCTCAACAGCGCATCACATTACGAACAGTTTTTCCCACCTTTTTTATACCAGTCATGTATCTTTTAGAATCACCAACATTATTTATATTACATTTTAAGCTTAGCAGCTACAAATCATTACATTATGATCACTCAGCCTGTTTTACACCCAATTACCACTTGATGGCGCTGTACAGCAAGTAAAGCAGCATAAAACTGTGATTCCAGAATTGAAGAATTGAATGGAATGCCTCAGAGCTGCACTAATCTACAATTCTAACAATTTTGTTAAAAAGTAAAATGATATATACCCTATTTACAATTTTCCGTCTTACAGTTTAATACTGAACTGAAAAACCCCTTAACCTCATCATTACTCCCCTTTAGACAATGGGATAACAAATCAAAGCTAAAAAAAAAAGGGAATTGGATAATCAATTAAACTTAAAAACCCATCTACATACCTGAATGGTTTGCAAAACCCCAAAATGAATAAGAACAAAAACATAAATAATACTTCCATAAAAAGAAAACCCTTCATTTAGAGTTACACAGAGAAGCAATGCATGACATCATCTAAGAAGTGCTTGACCGGCCACTCCCCTACATCTATCCCTAATTTAGGATCTAAACAAAGGGAAAAACATTGATGAATATACATCGGAAAACACTGAAAGAAATTATTTACCTGAAACAAAAGCAAACATCTAAACAACCAATGATTCATTAGTGTTTAGTTTACTAGTGACAGTGAGATATAGCTTCATAAAGCATTAAAGATTCTATTTTTTTGCTCGACTGATGACTTGAAGCTTTATAATGTCCCATTTTTTCTACAGAAGTTCCACTGCCATGCTTTGAGGTGCCTTCTTGGGAGTCAAAATGCATGCTAAAACACAAGCTAAAGTGTCATCTGTGGGGCTAAAACAGATGCTAAAGTGCCATCTACAGTGGTGAACTTCTGTTATATCTACCTTTATTTTTTATTACCACCCCTGTCCTTCAGAAAGTCTGTGCAAGCCACAGCTAAAATGGAGAATGAATGTAGAAATAAATGAGTAATTAAAATGACATGCCTTTTGTTTATGGTAAATTATAATAAGAAATGATGCCCATACTTTTTCTAATTGCTGTCCGAATATGATCCTTCTTAATGATATCATGGCTGATTTCACTTTCTCTCCGATTCTATCGCAAAAAAAAAAGGACACTTGAATAAACTGTTACTACAAAAGAAAAGACCAAACAGGACCCCAAAAAAATCTAGTTCCCATATCAATTGTGCGTTAAAGCTTGCAAAGCTTGAGTGTTACCCCATGCCCATACTGTAAGAAACTAGCCTGGATTCTTAGACTGACACTGATTTAGCTGTATTGTTTTAAATAGGATATAATGTTTTTTTCGGGACAACTTTGTGTGAATTGTTGGTACACCCCCATGCCAGAAGATGATGCATCATTCTGTGAGATATAGTCAGAGATGGCAAAAGTACTCACTTTCCGTACTTGAGTAAAAGTACAGATACTTGTGTTAAAAAATACTCTGGTAAAAGTGGAAGTACTGATTAAACTTCTTTACTCAAGTAAAAGTAACAAAGTACAGGCTTGTAAATTTACTTAAAGTATAAAAGTAAAAGTAGAAACCACTTTTTTCATGCCGTTGCCTACATTTTAAATGGATGTCTGCCAATAGGACTAGATCTCCGTTGTGTTCATTTTCAATCATCTCGTCGTCCATGCTACTATGCTAACGCCACCGCCACCAAGCTGCAATGATTTGCCGCCAATGAATACCGCCGAATCTGTCGATTCATCTTGTAGTGGTGCTTCAAATGCAACGTAGATTCCCATCCAATTAGATTGAATTTGGTATTGATGACGTGAAAAATAATAACGGTAACTCCATTGAAATGATTCAAAACTAAAGTAACGAGCCAATTTTTTAAAATGTAAGGAGTAGAAAGTACAGATATTTGTGTAAAAATGTAAGGAGTAGAAGTAAAAAGTCGCCATAAAAATAAGTAGTAAAGTAAAGTAAAAATATTAGAAAAATCTACTTGAGTACAGTAACGAAGTATTTGTACTTCGTTACTTCCCATCTCTGGATATAGTACAGGTATCCTTCTCCAATAGGGCAGAAGCAAGGCAATGGTTTGATCCAGATACCTCCTAGTTTCTGTTCCTTGCTCCTATCCTTCACGTTTCATGGGTTCAATAGTTAGAACTCTATCCAGCATAGGAAATGGGCTTCGAACAGCTCTGCTGAATCCAGAGAGCCTTCAGCCTTAGGGGCAGATTATACTTCTGCACACATCAAATGTCGCTTGTGTCTGGTTCCAAACCAGTTTTGCTGGTATCCTGCACCGTCAGTCTGGAATTTCTAGGGACGCACAGCAGCTTCCCGGCAAAGTGCAAGGGGGAGCCTATTCAAGAACTTCGGCGGATGGTCACGAAAACTTCGGCGGCGCCAGCAAGAGTGTTTATCTTCCAAAACAACAATGCCACGTCTGCAAGATATCACAGTTACAGAGTTGGATCTAAAGTTGCTAGACATCGAACAGGATATAGTTATTGATATAATTTGTCTGTGACATCATACAAGTGGTTGTACTTCCAAACCTCCTCAATTAACCTTTCTTCATAGTTGTCCATTGTCCCTCGGTTGTTAAAAATGGCACGCCCTGGCACCGAATCGAGAAATACAACCACACAAACAACCAGAAAGGCATACCAAGGGCCAATCATGGTTGCTTTTCATCGCCGCACTTCCACTCGAGGTCTGCAGGGGTTTGTAACTGTCTGGCGCGTAGTCAGACGCACAGAGACAGATTTGACGGCTGCAGAGGCTATGCGTTGGAGCATAAATTAGCCTTTATGGACGTCATTAAGCGACGGACACACATATGAATATCCCCGGTCCAATAAGGACTACAGTCTGCAGGAAAAGAACTACAATAACAAAACTTAAAGAAATTAAAAGAATGGATGAAGCCCTCTGTTAAAAAAACCCATAACAAATGAAGGTGTTTACATTACCATGTGTCACCCAGAGAACATGTGAAGAGGCAATGTAAAAACCTTTTTTTTTATTTCTGTGCCTCTAGATCCTGTCTCACAAAAAATGTGGGAAACCATAAAGCTCCTGATGGCAGATAGGGGTATCAGGAGGTACCAATGCTAACTGAATTAGCGCTAGGAAGCATACTGCATCTTGGTCTTACCTCCTTCCTTACTTCCAACACTATTTTCATATATTACTTATAATGGCAGCCATGGAGGCCCCTCTTTACTGGCTTAAGTCCCTATTGATTCAGTGTATTCTCATTATCAGTTCTTATAAAATCGTACGAAAAGTTATGCACAGTAATTTCGTACGTTTTTGACGCTTTTTTCGTCGTATTTCGTATTTTTACATCTTGCCTCGAGAAAAGATATCCTTGCGCATGCGCATCTTATGCACCATTCGATAACATAATATTTGACATAGAATTAACCCGAACCCTAAGATACAAAACAGCAAGCAACCTAGTGAGAGACATCATGAAGGGATAATAGCACAGTTTTTCCCAGTTTTACGTCCGTCCGCGGATCTGCTTTTTTCGTCTGTCTGGCTGCGCATGCGCACTGATCTGTTTTTTCGAGGAAAAACGTCAAAAACATACGAAATACTGTGCATAACTTTTCGTACAATTTCATATGAACTGATAATGAGAATATGTTGATTGATTTGAGGTGTTGGGATTGATTCATTGAAACAGTTCATCGGGTGTCTTTCTCATCATTTTCTTCTGTTTTACAGAAACATATAGGCTGTGTCTGAACTTCCTCTCTAACCCCTAAATCCCTCAATCATTATATAGAGCGGGGACTATATAGGGGACTTTATGTGAACTCATTTTATTGAGTGTTCAGACAGATAACCACTACTTTTCCCTCCTTGCTGGTCTCGTAACTCCGCCTCCGTGCACACCGCCACAACAAAACCCCATGATGCTTTGCAAGGAGAGCTCTCACAAAGCAATCTGGGACATATCTGCTCATCTACTGACCATGGATGATCACCACTTTTCAAGATGCATTGTGGGAAATCTCGACTGTACTACTTTTTCATGCACTAGACGTTCGGGACCCTCATCTAAAATGTCATAACCATGATATAGTGCCCTATATAGGGATTAGGACAGACAATCAGACACAGCCATAATCTTCTTACCAGGGTCTTTTCCATAATTGGATTTCTAGACACAGGTTTTGAAGCCTTGACACAAAAAAAGGACACATATTTACTTTAAAACAGATGCTGGGGTGGAATCTGTAGCGTAATGCTGCCACAAACCAGGATATATTTTAAAGCAAAGTTACAACATGATAAAGGCATGATAAATATTTATAAAAAAGATTTGCTATCATCCTTTAGACAAGACTTTTCAACAGTTTTTCGGCCCCTCATCTTCTTTGCAACTGAACTCAATTCCTTATTGGAATTTAAATGTATTTACACTGGTCAACATGGAAGCACAATGCTGAGAGTAAAAATGACTAAAGACTAAACCAGGCTGGATTCATAGGGTTACACAATGAGCTCCTCCAAGCAGAAGCAGCATGTAGGGAAATAAATTAAGCCATTCATTCCCAGTTTACAGCAGCAGTTTGACAGAACATTACATTTGTGGGCTGAAAAGGTGTGCCACACTAATCTTCACAGGTGGGGAGGCCTTCTGCACAGCTGGAGGAAGTATGTGAAGACATTCCACTGGAATCCATCCAGGGGAAGATTTGAAGCTCCGGGGGGTTCGTTCCCCCCCACCGCTAGGCTAAAGCAAACATTGCATGTGAAGCATGGATAACATTTTTTACTCTGATATTGGGGATAAACAGTCGCTGCAGTGGTCACTTTTTTCTTTTCTTATCAGTTTAGCTCAACTTAAAGGCCAGAATAGAAGTACAATTTAGCAGAAAAAAGTATTTTATTAAAATATATACAAATAACTTTGATTAATATGCTTTATTGAAGTATTGAACACAGAAGTAAGTGTGAAAATGGTGGGAGGCTCGGAGCGGATGGGCCAGGAATGTGTCCGCTCTAATCCCGTAAACGACAGATGATGTTTTAGTAGATCTCCCCTGGTCCACATGAGCAGCCGCACTTTCCAATGTTCCCACATAATCCCGGAACTAGAGAAGGAGGAGCCGGCGGCTGTTTGCTTTGCCGCAGACTTTCACACTGATGAGAGCAACTCAACTAAATAATTGACAACAATGCCAGCAGAGATGGATTCAGGCCCTCCTTGCCCAGTGGGATGTTGAAACATCACATAGAATCAAGGCAGATTGGCAAACCAGGCAGAAAAAAGGATTCACTTCATCCAACGGAAGAACACTGCATGAGAAAAATTTAGATTTTCATACTTTGGAAATATATTCACATATTAATCTGAAAAACAGAAACTAAATACTTTCAATTTTACAGCGTTAAGTACAGCCACTAATCATTAATATTGTATAAACAGTTTATTACCTACAGCACTTAAAATAATTCACATATTAAGATTTTATAACTTTTGATATAAGTTTCTAAATTCTAAATTTTTCCTACTTTTTGCCCCGTTTTGAAATCTATCCTTATGATTTTCCTGTTTTATATTTTAAACATACTTTGCTTTCTGTGTGAAAAATTTAGCAGTTAAATTTCCAGTTAAGCAGATTTGCACCTGAACGCCTCTTAACGTCTACGAATGTGGAAAATCCTGGGAGCTGCGTGTCAGAGCGCCGAGAGCAACCCAGCGTGAGCTAAACCAGGCAGACAGCTGACTTAACACCTCCCTTCTTGTGTATATGTTCATTCAACAGTGGTCTTATTGTGGCTGACAGAATATAGCCTCAGGTCCCTCTGATGAACGTCCACCCAACCCTGGCCCTAAATTTCCTGTAAACACTCCTGCTCTAGTTTTATCCGACCCAAGTTTTTCCCTACTAATTTAAATTTACATAAAAAATAAAACTTGATCTTCTGTTTTTGTAGAAAAGTTTTAACTGAATGCACAAGATAAAATCCACTATGATTGTTATTGAACCTTTGTGATCAGTTCAAAAATACGTTACACCTGTTTTTTAGCGTTATATTTGTTTAGAAAACATAAATAAAGGTATTTAACAATAAAAAAAAAACATGTCAGACATTCTCCAGCAAATAGACATAAAAAGCATTAGAGCATTCATGTTTTAAATGGTAAAAGAAATGGAAATCTCTTACCATTTGGTTGTTTTAATGATGATAGGTCTCTTTTTTAAACATGACTCCAGCTGTTGTTGTAACGAGGATTTTTCCCCTTGAAACGCTTTAAGTTTCAAATATATCAGAAAAGTCTAAATCTGCTTAACCAGACAAGTTGTGGTCAGTGAATAACCTAGTTTAAGGCTCCCCTCTGACATCTTTTAAGCATATTTTAGATGGTTCTATACTTTAAAATGGAAATATCTCTTTGTTCATATTGCATTAAAATATATGACCTGTTAGATTTCACTACAGGCCCATAAACAAAATGATTGCCCTACAACTTCTTATCAAACCTCACTCTGCTTTTCAGAAAGGTCAGAGTACTACATCAACCTTAAATGCAATAAAACAGATTTATTGAGTCTCTAGATAACAGGCGGTGCCATTCAACCCTTTTGATTGAGTTTACGTAGAAACTTATCAATATCAGGCTCTCAGAACGTGCAGCTGGGAGGTTTAAATGACATCCTGAGCTATCTCTATAGTTCTGCTGCTACAGGCTTAGACTGCTGGAGGACATAGGGACCCCTTTTTCATCATTCTATCTCTATTCTCCCACTCTGCAGAATCTGTTAGTTCAATCTCTAACGTTCTGCTCTCTCTGCTTTTTCTCATAGTAGCTTCATCTGGTCTGTTCCTGTTTGGCTGTGACTCCATCCTGGAGAGAAATATCAGCTGTGCTGCTGCCATCAACACCTTTGTTTCTAGATGTTGGAGCTTGGCCTGTTTTCCAGTGTAGTCCTGTTTCTCTGACTGTGACTAACTGGATGTGCTCTCTTCATCCTCTGACATGGGAGCTGGCTCGGAGCTCGTCTGCCTGGCTGTGTGTTTCCTGGACGGGGCCGCCTGTGGAGCTGGTTGACAGTTGCCTTTTGTATCTATGCTTCTTTTTCTATGTCTGCTTCTGTCTCCTTGAACCCCAGTGGGCCTCAGCAGATGGCCGCTCACACTGAGCCTGGTTCTGCTGGAGGTTTCTTCCTGTTCAAAGGGAGTTTTTCCTCTCCACTGTCGCTACAAGCATGCTTAGTGTGAGGGATTGCTGAAGAGTCAATGAGTCGATGCAATCAGCTGGTTTTCCTTAGAAACTTTGAATCAATCTGACTGTATGATCTGGTTGAACTGTAAAGTGCCTTGAGATGACATGATGTGAATTTGGCGCTATAGAAATAAACTGAATTGAATTTTTACAAGAAAGCTGAGCTAACCGATGACAGCTGTGTGAATGTTGTCAGATGAGTTCATCAGGGACCAGTTCACACTCTGCTCATATTTATTTTGCATATTGACAAACTTGATGTTTCTACTTCCAACAACCTTTTTATGCTGAAAATATAGCAATTTATTTAGTTTCAGCCGTTCAGCATAGATCCTGTTTTTTTTTTTCATTATACATTATAATAAATTTGTATGAAAAAGCTCAACTTGATCAAATTTAGAACTGAAAAGCAAACTAACAGGTTCTTAAAATCAATTAGTCTTCAAATCTGACTATCAATCTTTTTTTTCCAGGATGAGGAATATTTATACTTGACCAAATATAATTAAACCTTAATTAATTAAAGGCCCCTTCATTTATTATCTATGCCTGCTTATCTTTGGAGAGCTGCAGTGGAGCTGATGCACATCACCTGCAGTAAGCAGTAAAAAATGAAGTGCTTTCTGTACAGGTTGCCAATCTAGCACAGTGCAAAAGAGAAGGAATGGAAGCAAATAAATGGAAAGAGGAGATCAGAATCAAAAAGTGCAGAAATGGACCTGGAACAGTCCTTTACTGTTACTCCTTTAAGAGTCCCAAAGCAATGCCTAACGCTCAGGGACTCCAATGAACCAATGAGTGAAGCGATATCTAGAAGCAAAAGAAACAGAGATGTTCCCCAACAATTTGTTGAATATTTTTGAAGAAATGCAAAGACGACAGGTGTGCATCTCATAACATATGGAATAAAACTAATAAAGTTCACAAAAAAGATGAAAACAATTCTGGAAGTCAAAAAAGTTGGTTGTAAAAAGATTATCTTTGTTGTACCAACCAAAAATAAAAAATCTGTTACAAGAATGTCTGGCAATTTATCCTTTACTTAAGCTCATGTCCATTTGAATTATTACAATTAATCATCCAGTCATAAATGCACAAGCACTTCAAAATAAATATTTAGGGGGCTTAGTCAAAGTCCAGACTTTTGCATTAAGCTGCTGTGGCAGATTTTAAATGGACCTTTCCAGAATGAAATCCCTCCAATATGGCTGAATCAAAACAAATCGTAGAGTAAACTATTCCTATCAGGGTAACTAAAAGGTTTGAAGGCAGTTGCTGTTCCTAAAAGTGGAACAACTAGTTTAGGAAGTAATTATTTGAAAAATTCATTTTGAATTTATCTTTTTGGCTTAAAAAAACTACAGTTTTATTGATTGAATAGTTTTAGATGGAGAGAGAGTCTATGTAGATTCACTGACTCAGCTCGGCGCAGGCAAGGACTCGTCCGCGCGTAGTCACGCCAATGTGCTTATACGTGCGCTCCGTTCCCTTCAGGATCCAACCAAGGCAGCAAACCTACATTCCGACTCCTGCCTGCGGCGTACACTGTTCACGTCTCTACTCAGCCAGAGAAGCAGAGACCAACTGAGACATGGCGGGGGGGTGGTGGGGGTAATGTGGCAAATAAAGTAAGAATCATCGGCATAGAGGAGGTCAAGAGAGACACCTGCATACCAGAGGGGCAGACAACTCAAATTTCCACTTCACACACATTCCCTGGAAGGCTTGAGGAGCTCCAGAGGCAGAATGCAGGTGAAGGAGGGGGGGGTGAGTACATGCCACTGCCTGCACCTGTGCTAACTGACACCACATGTTGGGACTCAAATGGTTTTCCTAGAAGGCCTTAAGCTCCCTGATCTTACCGTGTAACGCCGCTTCATGAGACGGCAGCTGACTATAGAAAGGCACCGAGAGGGAAAGGAAAAGACAGAAAACGTGGGGAGAAAAGGGCTCATTCGTCCCGGAGAAATGGGAATAGCTTCCTCCTCTCCATGTTCGAACGAGCCTTACTTTCTAGGAGCAGCTGAACACCAGCGGAACAGACAGCTACGTTCCTACTGGAATTTGCTTCCCAGCCACACCTGTAACAAACACACCCCGAGAACCTGGCCTCTCGCATCCCACTGGCTGATCTGCCCCGTGACTGACAGCGGTGAGAACATTTTGGCTCAAGTGCTCAAGAATTGAGGGGCAGGTATGGTGAGTTCTAAGTGGTAACCAATGGCAGAGGAGAGACGTCTGTGAGCCAGGCGGGGCTCCGGTGAAATAAAACTCATCAATGGGGTGTGTCCCCAAAGTTTGTCAGCAGGCGAACAGAGAAGGGCCCGGTGTTGCTGGAACCAGCTTTGTCTGCTTAGAGCGGAGCCAGTCCTTTAAAACGTGGGAACCCGAGGGACTGGCGGAGATGGATACCTCATTGACTCTGAAGAAGGATGGGGCTTGGAGGATAGGGATGGTTGAGTTTGGAAACCTCTGCTTGGACTCTCTTAACTCCTCTCATCTCAGAGACAACAGGAACTCCATGCTGCTATCACAGAGAGTAAACAGATGCTGCTGCTGTTCTGTGGTCACCCACATCTCCTTATCACTTTTCCAGCCCAGCTTTAGGTACTGTATCCGTTGGACGGAGAACTGATAAGGGCATGTGCCTGACATTCCCTTCAGGTCGGTTCTGGAGAGCAGACTTAGCTTGTGGAGACATTTCTGGGCTTATTTACCCCAGATGACGATGAATGAAGGCTAGCTTTTAAGGTTCAAACTCTATCTCCGTTAACCTTTGTAAAACTTTTCAGAATGATTTAAGTGTTAGTTTGAGTTGAAAGACCTGGTTTTTTTTTTGTTTTTTTTTTACATTTTGAGATATCAAAAGTATTAATGTTTACTACTTCAGTAGAAGTATAAATCCTACTGTCTAAAAACACTTTTATAGAAGTTAGATGATCAACTTATAAAATTTACATTTTTAAACTACTTAAAGTATAAAAATAATGCAGGAAAAACATGTTAAGGAGAGAATCTTAACTGCACCACACTATTAAATCAGCATTTTTGTACAATTCTGGATAACTTCCTTAGACTTCATTTTCTTAGTTTTATAACAATTGGTAATAGTGTCAAATTTAACTTTGCAAACTATTTATTTTGGTATGTGGTGAACAACAAGTTGGGGCAGCACCGAATCCAACCACAAAGAAATACTTAATTGTCTGGATAAAAACAATTATTTTTGATGTATTTTTTGTTGTTGATATATATACCAAAAGGCCATAACGAATCTGGGCTTAAATGAAAAAAAAAAAAAAAAATGTATGAGTCTATTTCTAAAATGTAAGGAGTAGAAGTTAGAAGTTGTCTAAAAATAACGACTCCAGTAAAGTACAGATAACCAAAACATTTCTACTTAAGTTGACTAACAAAGTATTAATACTTTGTTAGTCAACTTTGCAAAGCAGAAGTTTCCTGTAACAGCCTGACATGATGCAGCATGGCCGACATAAACCGCTAACTGTTTGCTGTGGTGAGTAATTTCACTGCGTTGTTACATTCTGACTGAGCTCAGCAGTTTTTCATGTGAAGTTTAAAAACTAATCCTAAATTTTATGTTATGATGTAGATCAGGATTCTCATTTAAATAGATGATTTTTTTAAAACCTGGTTTTAAAAAGTGAAACAAAAGTCTTTTTTTTTTTTTTACTTTATTGGTGAGGATATTACAGTGGAAGCGGCTTCATATTGTACGCTTACTTTAGCACCATGTGAGCTTACATAGCATCGTCACACACCGACAGATTTGATCTCGAAGACAAAGAACATCCCAAACATGAACTCAAGCAAAGGTTGAGCTGTTTAATCCTCTTGGTTTCATCTGTTCTTCCTTTCTGCTCTGAGCCCTGCAGCCATTTCCATTCCCAGGATCTCATCTCCTCTGCAGTGCAGCAATCCTCCAAATGCTGTCGGCACAGGTTGGCAGCTACTTTCTTAAACACAACCGGCTTTACTTATGAAACAGACACAGAGCCGAAAATGAAAACCAAAAACTGTCTTTGATGTAGGCTTGTCATTGCTAAATAACATTAAAGAGATTTGAAAGACTTAACTGTCTCTCGTGGTTTTTTTTTTATACATGTTTTAAAGAAACCTAAAGAATAGCATTATGGAATTATCATCGATGAATGGTAAATGCACTACAGCATCTTAATCCTAATTATGTGTGCAGTGGGATGCGTTGATAGCCTGGCGAAGCTGCCTTGGTTTTAGGATAACTACCTCTATGTGAAATGCCAGTTTCCTTATAGGTTCCATGTTTTTAAAAGTTTTTTGATGGCTTTGGCGAAACACTGAACCTTCTGAACTTTCATGATTGGAAGAATGTATGGAGGGAATTTTGTTCTATTATTGTTGCAAAAAAAAAAAAAATTAAATGGAAATTGAGGGGGAAAAATGCAATCCATAAATAAAAAAATAAAAAAACTGAAATCTAAATAAAATGCAATGTAACTTTGCTGTTAGATTACATGTTTTTTTTTTGTTTTTTTTCTTGAATTACCTCCGCCAAGGAAGTTAAGTTTTTTTATGCTTTAGTTTTTGTTTGCTCTTGTCTGTCTGACTGTCTGTTTGCAGGATAACTTGAAAAGTAATAAATAGATTTCAAGGAAATTTTTAACAAAGATGCATCTTAGTCGAAGGAACAATCCATGCAAAATGTGGTGATGATCAACATCATTACCCGGATGCAGGAACATTTTAAAATATTCTTTAACACTATTTGTCGGAACAAGCAGTTCCCCTGAAAACCAAAAGCAGTGACTATTGACAGCCTCATCATCCGACTCAAAACAGTCCAGAAGTATTATACTGCAGACAAAAACACCGGAAATGTGAGCCATCCTCGCTCAAAGTCTCAATTCGCTGATAAAAGTAGAAAGCAGAGTAAATGAAGGAGAGAGCAGAACAAACACCAGAGGCTGCAGACAAACTCTGCCTAATTTATAAACTTATAATAGGAATTTGTTACCAGAGGTGTTTCTCATGCAAAGGAACAATTTATTAAGACTTGCTAATGATCCAGATCCTGTGTGAGTTCTAGTTGTCGGTGGAAAGTCACAATATGGGGGAAAATGTGCTGCTTGGCGGAGGTTTGTGCTTCTGTTCCTTTTGTAAATTTTGTATTTTTCATTTAATTATTTTCAAATTCTATTTTTCAGATTAAGTTTTACATTAAATTAAAAAATAATTAAAAAAATCTGAATACACAATTATAGAGAAAATTTGAAAGAAAGGAAATTCAAAAGTTATTATCTGAAAAAAATAGAAAACTTTTATTTCTGGGTTGCATTTTTTTCTTCAAACTTCATTTGCAAACCGTGCGTTTTGCTTGCAACAATAATGGAACCAAATTCACTCCATAGGTATGCATCGGGAATTGTGTTTTTACTCTAAAACTTTAGGGGTTTAGGATTTTTTTTAAAGTCAGGTGAGGGTTTTTTTTTTTCGCTAGAGAACTTGAAATGTTTCTTCTGTTCTAATGTTGCAGCGGATCAGACTTTATCACATTCATTGCAATGAATCCCATAAAAGCTGGGATAACATTTTCCCTTCTTAATCCCAACCTCAATCCAAAGCTATACGGACCAAAAGTGAGGAGATATCATCTAATCTTCTAGTTAAAACAAGTCTCTAAAATTTTACTTCCCCAACTAATTAGTGTTTTTTTCCTGCAGACCTTTATCTTGTTTATATGAGTATTGACCCAATTTAATGGGACACACGTTTCCTTTGATTTGGCACTTTTAGTCCTGCTTTGGTGACTTCACTAATCTCATAAATCTGCTCATGTGGAGTAGATTACAACATTGTTCCTCCAGTGTGTGGAATTAGTGGCTGATTTCTGTTCAGCTGCCTTCTTAGTTTTCTTTTTGCAGTTTAAAGCTTTTTGATGAGTCGACATTTCCTGAGATTTATGATTAAACATGCATTTAAAACGCACAGTTACATTAGTTAGTTTGAATGTTCCAACGACAATAACACGGTACAAAATCTTATGTTTTGGAGTTTTCAGTCAATGTAACAGAGATTTAGATAACAGTTTGAGAATTAGTGTTTGTAGTGATAAAGGAATAATATGGATTAATTTAGAAGTGCCTCCTGTTTAGCTGGACGATCAGTGGAAGTTTTATTTACCATAACCTCCACAGAAAAACAGTCTTATCTCGTTTTACAGAGTTTTATAAAGTCCAGGGCCGGCCACAAGCATTAGCAAAGTAATTGAGTGCTTAGGGCCCCAGGGCAACTAGGGGCCCTAAGAACAAATAATGGGGGCTGGTTTAATGATTTCTATGTAAATATAGCAACAAAATTTAGATGTATTTTTACATCAAAATAATTACTTATTCACAATGCATATATATAGAGGACTGTGAAAAAAATCAATGCAAGATCTGCAATGAGTTTGTTTTTTGATCATCGGACTGTCCATTGTAGCTACAGATGTGATTGGCCCCAAAATATTTTTTAGAGCCCCATGAGGCTTGGGTCAGCCCTGGTTTCAGTGTGTTTTGTTATTTAAAGAAATAATAGGAAAAGGAGAGGGCTGATGAATTTTGCTGTACCAGATAAAAGTTGTTAGTCGAATAAAGGATTTTGCTTTAGTTGTGTATTTTTGTCCCTTTTGATACAAAACTATATAAAACTACTCTACATAATACAACTACAGTGAACCTGAGATTTAGACGTCATAACAAGGTAACTCGTAAATGCTTTAAAAGGATTAGTAAAAATCTCCAATATCTCCAGAAAGAGACGTTTGGGTTTTTTTTAAAGGGCATTTAGTTTAGTTTTTTTTCTGGGGAGTTTTTTTGTAAGAGCAAAATTTCAAAAGTTAGGATACGCCTGGAATGATTGCTTTAGCTGCTTTAACTAGCATCTCATTTGCTGCAGTGGAATGAAACAGAACCGAAACCCATTCTGCATCCTGTTGTACTTCTGGGTTCTGACATCCCACCGTGTTTTCACTATTATATTCACTCTTACACCAAAAAAAACATGTTGAACACATTTTGTTCATGGTATCAAAATAAAGCTTAGCGCCTCTTTATATCAGGCAAGACTTCACTGGAATAAAGTAAAAATAGTGCAAATAATTGTGCTGAAAGCATCTAAGTGATCCAATATAAATGTAAAAACATCTTAATAAAATGCTTTTCAGTGATTGCAAAAGTGATAATGAATTAAAAGAGCTTTTCCATGTTAAAGGGTGCTACCATCTCCGCTGGTAGGAGGCAGCGAACACGTTTAGGAAAGACCGACCATAGAGGCGCTGAGCTCCCACAGCCTCTTGGCGGCGGCGTCATCCAGAGCTGGAGCCGCTGGCTTTTTGCGAGCGCAGTCGCTGCACAGGAGAACAAATTAAAGAGGAGAACAATGTCAAAATGCTGCAACTACAATGATACGCTGGGAGGTTAAAGCTGGAACCACCATTTCACATAAAAATTAGGGATGGAACGGTTTATGAAAACCGTCCGAACTGTTCGGTTCGACTGTCTCGG
>NW_015151789.1:95849-97803 GCF_000732505.1 Cyprinodon variegatus | reverse complement strand
GATGCATCGGATCGTCGGCTGTTGGATCGATGCATCGATACAAAACGATTATTATTTACACCCCTAGTAGTAAACAAGAAGAAGAAGTGAAGCAGCGTAGCCGGGTGTAGCAGACGTGTAACAATAAACATATACCACGAAACCGTGAACCGAACCGAACCGTGGATTTTGTGAGCCGTTCCACCCCTAATAAAAATGCAGCGCGTCTGAAAGTTGCCGTTATCACCGCACACATTCACTTGCCTGTAATAGAGGCCGCTCTCGTTTGCCAGACTCTCCTCCACGGCGCAGTAGATGGTGGTTTGCGCTCCCTCCCACGGACTCTTGACAATCATCATTGCAACGGAGGCTAACATCTTCTTCCACCAAGCCCACTGGGGAAACAGGTGGCGCACTAACTCAGTGCGAATGAAACCAGGGTGAAGGCTGTACACTGTTACTCCAGTGCCTACAAGGAAGAAGCCATCGTTATAAATGTTAACATCAACATGTGGAACAATTAGTTTACTTGAAGTGAGGACGTATGTTCACCTTGCAGTCTTGCAGCCAGTTCCCTGGCGAAGAGAATGTTTGCCAGCTTGCTTTGTCGATAGCTCACCAAATTATCATAGTTTCGGTCCAGGTTAATGTCATCAAAGTGTATGCTGCCTGCAGGAAAATCATATTCTAGAATCCATAAACGGTAGCAAACCTGGAATATATTTTGTGAAATGTGGGGAAAAAAAACAACCTGTCACATGAGCGACGCTTGAAACGACGACAACCCGGCTTGGAGCCGACTTCTTCAGCAGGTCCAGGAGACAGTTGGTGAGAAGAAAAGGTCCGAGGTGGTTGACCCCGAACTGCATTTCAAAACCATCCTCTGTCTTCCACTTAGGACACATCATAATACCTTAGTGGGAAGGAAAATGGAATTAAATCAATGCAATAACCAGCAGATTTAAAACAGTTAAGTGAGTTGTTGCAACAGAAAACAAAGTTTGAAGTTTTGCCACAGACCTGCATTGTTAATAAGGACGTCGAGGCGTTTCTCGTTCTCCTGGACGTATTTGGCCAGCTCCCTGACAGACTTCAGCGAAGCGAGGTCCAGTTTTTTCACCACAATGTTACCGTTCCCAGTCTTCTGTCGAATCTCATCTGCGGCAGTGTAGGCTTTAGGAATGTCTCTGCAGGCCATGATCACCCTGGCACCTTGATGGTTAACAGTGAGATATTCCAATAATTCTGGCTACAAAGAACCCAATTTCAGCTGTTCTCAGCTAAATAACTCAAAGCCGGCCTCTGCAGAACTTGTAAACATTAGTTTTAGGTGCATCAAAACAGAAAAGGATTTAAAAGTTGCTGAATATTTGCTCCAGACGCTCAGTTACAGACTAGCTGATGATGACAATGGCAACATGTGTTCATTTTATGCAGCTTTGTTATGCAGTGAATTAGCTTCATTACTGTTGTAAGAAAAGAGTAGATTTTGTAAGTGAATTTATTATCATCTTAAATCTAGAAATTATACCTTGAAAAATAAAAAAAAGGACTTTAATTTTTAATATTTTTTTTTTTTATAAATGTTTTTTTCTAATATATATATATATATTTCATTTTTCATGTTTTTTGAGTGCTGAAACATTTTATGTTTTTAATATTCTTTACTCAATTATTAGTTTTTGGAAGTTAAATTGCTGTGGTTTAGAAAAAGTGTTAAGAAGACAGTGTCTTGCCCATTAACAAAATAAAATTAATTATAAAGAATCCAAAAGAATTAAATCATAATAATCTAATTAAAATTAAAATAAATCCAATCAGGGGAAAAAGCTTAAACTATTAAAATCGGTTTATTTAACATAAGACTTCTTTCTTCAAAAAGTCAGCTAGTTAATGACTTGATTTGTGATAATCTGAAAAACTAAAATGTGAATCTGAACCGGGTTTAAACTGCTTTGATCCAGTTGAACTTTCA
>NW_015151789.1:90179-91837 GCF_000732505.1 Cyprinodon variegatus | reverse complement strand
TTTTATGTTACCATTTCATTTTTCCTAATTTGGGATTTTCTCACTGTGATGAAGACGTAGCAAAACAGCGGAACGGACATTTGAATGCACGTGTTTCTTCCGCCAATAGTTCACCGTTACACTCGCTTTCAAATTCCAGCGAATCTGCACTGATTTCCGGCTTTTCCTAACTGCTGAACTGAGTCCCCTTGGTGGCGCTGTGAAGTAAAACGACACATTCACAGATGTTGTCTTACCAAAACTCTCCCTACAATGATAACATTTAAGAATGAAGTAAATATACTTACTTTATTCTTAAAGAAAATATCTACCACTAATGCTAAGAGACTCTTTCCTTTTCTTTCCAAATGTGATTCTTAATAACCCCACATAAAATATTCTTTATCATTCTCCTACATATTTCTACTTTTCATATATCCTCTCTGATCATTTAAATGCATCCATTTATCTATTTTTGATTCTTGTCAACATTAACCTTTTTCCATTTGTTTTATCAGGTCAATATTTGATGAAGTAATTAGAATATACATAGATTTATTTCATAGCTAATTTGCACAACCTGCTTAACTTATTTGAATGTTTTTCTGTTGGATATAAGAGATTTTAAGTATATATTTCTACCTATGATTTTTCTAAAACTATTATTACTATTAATATTATATATAATATAATAATATTAACGCTATTACTTTTGATATTACTATTTTCTAATACCTTTTACATTATTATGTTTGTTCTGTGTGCTCATGAGTTTAGTCTTAGCTTTCCTTTCAATAAAGAATTTTTTAAAAATCGAGCGCCTGCTACCAGAACTAGGAGAGGAGGGTTGCAGTTCTGCCTTTGGTCCGCAGGTGGCAGTGTTTCTTCAAAGAATTTCATATTTTTTATATTTTTTGATTTAGTAACGAGCCCCTCGCTTATGTGTCCAAAACATAAGTGTAAATAAAATATAATCTAAATTAGAGAAACAGGAGGGGAGTGATAGGAGATAGGAACCCCCTGATTCATCCTTTCTAACCAAACAGCATCATTCTGAGAACACAGTGCCACCTGGCGTCAGTATTCGGTATCGTCGCAGAAATGCGTCCAGAATACAAAAAGTTAGTAATTAATTGCATCTCTACTTAATTGCATCTCTACCTGATTTAATGTTTTAATAGAATAAAAAAAATCAATTGATCATTGATCCAAAAAAAATTTCTATTTTTTCTACTTTTTTGTGTGTTTTTTGGATTTGTTGGGAGGAAAAACACTTGCTTGTTTCTAATTAGAATATTAAATCTCCGATATGCGCATTAAAAATATTGTATTAAATAGAAATGTATGTCCTGTTTCGGACTTTTTTAAACCTGATGTAAAACAGGCTGTTTCATGTAACTGCTTTCAAATATGGTGCTTTTATTTTGAAACAACCCGTTAACTCACAGTAAAAGTTTTCGGAGTTTTTTCTTCTCATGACAAAATGTTGTTTTTCATTTTTGGTAAAGTTTTATCCCAACATAATAAAACACTTCGTGTTATTTTATTTTTTTTAAATAAATTATTTTAAGAAAAAAGTGAAACTAATTAAACCATCCAGCCCCGGAAGTCCTTGGAGGTGGTGCCACGTCAGAGCTTCAGCTGTCAGCAGCGCCTCGATTCCTGCAGCTTTCTTCTCT
>NW_015151789.1:72937-88139 GCF_000732505.1 Cyprinodon variegatus | reverse complement strand
GCACAGTTGGCATATGGTGTCATTTTCTGTTTCTTCAAACTAAAATCCTTGCAACAAACTAAATTATAATAAAACTAAAATGCTTTATTTAAACCAAACTACGATGTTCCTCTTATATTCGGCAAATTTATGTTAGAATATTTAGCAAAAATCTGTTGCTGCAGCAAGAAGGTTCTGGGTTCGATTCCTGGCCCGGGGTCTTTCTGCATGGAGTTTGCATGTTCTCCCTGAGCATGAGTGGGTTCTCTCCGGGTACTCCGGCTTCCTCACACAGTCCAAAAAAATGAAAACTGTGTGGTTAATTGGCTTCTCTAAATTCTCCTTGTCTGTGCGTAAGTGGTTGTTTGTCCTGTTTGCCCTGAGATATACTGGCGTCCTGTCCAGGGTGGACCCCGCCTCTTGCCCAGTGACAGCTCGAGATGGGCACCAGCACCCCTCGCACCCCACTTGGGATTAAGCGTGTTAGAAGATGGAAGGATAATTGTTGTGGTGCATTATGCGATTTTGCTAGCCTAATAAACTAGCTCCACCCGCCAGCGGCCAAAATTATTTTTGCCTGCGAGTTGGTCTAGCCTCGATCAATGCCCCAGGCTAGAGTCCTGCACGGGTCGAGTTTTACCAACCCGCACCCACCCGAACCCGTTAGGATGACTACCGAACCCGACCCGTCACCCGCGGATATCTTCAATTCAAATCCGAACCCGACCCGACCCGTTGATATTTAACCCGCAACCCGACCCGTTAACACATCAAGTATTAGGCTATAGTACGCTGCGCTGCAGAACAGCGCCATTAACACTGCAGCAGACGTGTATGCACTGACTGTGGCCTTTTTGGAGGGAAGCCCACACTGCCGGCAGGGCTTTAAGGGTGACCCCAGTGCCTGATTAATAGAACATTCACCCGCAAAAGAGCATTTTAGCGGGTGACCCGTCAGGGACCCGCGGGTACAACTGAAGAACTGGCGGGCCAATCACAACACAGAGATGTGTTTTGAACTTTTGCAAAGCGGGCGGGGTTTTGATGGCGTGACGACAAAGCTGCGCGACGCTGGAGAAAGCACAACAGTAGCATGCTTTCCAGACAGTAAATTAACATTAAAATTCCATAAAGTGCAGCAGTGACCAAATTTAACAGTGTGGGGGGAAAAAAAAACATGGTGCAAAAAAATGCATTAATATGGAGGTTTGGAGCAATATTAAAATATACGGTGCAAATGTGCCGTGTTTTCTGTTTGGTATCAGTGTGATGCAGAGTCTGTGACAGTAGACAGATCTCAGTTGTGTCCAAGGTTATCCGTCGTTTGACATGCCTTGATCAAATGCATTGATCCATAAAGCAGGTTCCTGTTGAACAAATGCTGAGGAGGTGATTCAGCTTTTTGAAGCATCTAAAACATAAAACTACTGCTTTTGGAGCTAAATGGTTAGCAGCTTTTTGCTGGCATTCAAAGGAGAGGATTATCTATTCCCAGAGATCAGGATGTGGTGGTCTTTATCGTCATTTGGGTTTTTCCAAACCAATATTTATGGATTTTATTTTCAGGTTATTGCAGGAGGCAACTATGACGTGGATTGTTTTGTCACCGATCCCTTCGACAACGTCCTGTATAATGAAAGGAAGAAGCAGTACGACAGCTTCTCTCACACCACGGCCATGGAGGGAGTCTACAAGGTCTGCTTCAGCAACGAGTTTTCCACTTTCACGCATAAAGTCGTGTACATGGACTTTCGGCACGGAGAGGAGCAACCTCTCCTGGAGAACATGAGCAGGAGCACAGCGCTGACTCAGGTAAGTCTGAGGAACCCAGAAGCTAATCCACAGAAGACTAAACTTCACCTTCCAACAGGACCGAGTCACAGGAGGCTGAGGCTAGAAAACCTCAGAGACACAAACAGAAGGAAATTATTGTTTATAAACCAGTTCCTCATGTCATCCCATTAGAAACACAAACTTCACTGTATTTTATAGGGATTTAAGGCAGCTGACCAGGTACATAATTATAAAGTTGATAGTAGAGGGTATATGATTTTAGAAGGTTGTAACAAATAATGAATTTATAGTTTTTACCGTTTAGAACCATGTTTCTAAAACAGCTGCTAGTCTTTATCAGTGGACCTGTGTGTCCATTTTTAAGAAAATGGCTCTGATTGGACGTATCCGTCCCCTGATTATTTATAAAGTAAATATTACTCCATTATTGATGCAAGCAAAAACATGTTTTATTATTAATTAAAGAAAAAGAAAATCCAATGCAGAAAAGAAAATGTCCTAATGAAATAGAAACATCTGAGAGTGACATTTTGTATCTATTTTTTGCTAAAATTCATGCTGGCCAATAGAAATGCATATTCTGTCCTGAATAATAAAACTAAGAAAAATAAGATTTGAAAGAAAACTGAAAAAATAAATAAATAAATAATTGGAAGAAAAAATAAAAAATTACTCTCAAAGCTTTTTTTTATTAACAAGTTTTTCTAAGTTTTCTAATGTTGGGCTTCATGTGGTTCCCTGAGATTCAGCAACATTTATTTAGTCTCTGAAGGATTTATTAAAGTCACATTTATTTATATTTTTTTTTNGACAGATCTCAGTTGTGTCCAAGGTTGCTTTGATCAAATACATTGATCCATAAAGCAGGTTCCTGTTGAACAAATGCTGAGGAGGTGATTCAGCTTTTTGAAGCATCTAAAACATAAAACTACTGCTTTTGGAGCTAAATGGTTAGCAGCTTTTTGCTGGCATTCAAAGGAGAGGATTATCTATTCCCAGAGATCAGGATGTGGTGGTCTTTATCGTCATTTGGGTTTTTCCAAACCAATATTTATGGATTTTATTTTCAGGTTATTGCAGGAGGCAACTATGACGTGGATTGTTTTGTCACCGATCCCTTCGACAACGTCCTGTATAATGAAAGGAAGAAGCAGTACGACAGCTTCTCTCACACCACGGCCATGGAGGGAGTCTACAAGGTCTGCTTCAGCAATGAGTTTTCCACTTTCACGCATAAAGTCGTGTACATGGACTTTCGGCACGGAGAGGAGCAACCTCTCCTGGAGAACATGAGCAGGAGCACAGCGCTGACTCAGGTAAGTCTGAGGAACCCAGAAGCTAATCCACAGAAGACTAAACTTCACCTTCCAACAGGACCGAGTCACAGGAGGCTGAGGCTAGAAAACCTCAGAGACACAAACAGAAGGAAATTATTGTTTATAAACCAGTTCCTCATGTCATCCCATTAGAAACACAAACTTCACTGTATTTTATAGGGATTTAAGGCAGCTGACCAGGTACATAATTATAAAGTTGATAGTAGAGGGTATATGATTTTAGAAGGTTGTAACAAATAATGAATTTATAGTTTTTACCGTTTAGAACCATGTTTCTAAAACAGCTGCTAGTCTTTATCAGTGGACCTGTGTGTCCATTTTTAAGAAAATGGCTCTGATTGGACGTATCCGTCCCCTGATTATTTATAAAGTAAATATTACTCCATTATTGATGCAAGCAAAAACATGTTTTATTATTAATTAAAGAAAAAGAAAATCCAATGCAGAAAAGAAAATGTCCTAATGAAATAGAAACATCTGAGAGTGACATTTTGTATCTATTTTTTGCTAAAATTCATGCTGGCCAATAGAAATGCATATTCTGTCCTGAATAATAAAACTAAGAAAAATAAGATTTGAAAGAAAACTGAAAAAATAAATAAATAAATAATTGGAAGAAAAAATAAAAAATTACTCTCAAAGCTTTTTTTTATTAACAAGTTTTTCTAAGTTTTCTAATGTTGGGCTTCATGTGGTTCCCTGAGATTCAGCAACATTTATTTATTCTCTGAAGGATTTATTAAAGTCACATTTATTTATATTTTTTTTTTTACAAATGTAAACGGCAGTAGTTCCCTCTAGTTGCAACAAAGTTGTTCCTAAAGAAGAGCGCATCCTGCTGACATGTTGTCTGTTATTTATGACTTATGCTTTTGCTCAGTTAGTTTGTAAAATAAGTCTTTTGTTTGTATATCCAATAATAGAGGTACTTTACTGAGCATCTATGCAGGCGATAAACAAGGAAGTAGGCTACGTTGCATTTCTTTTTTTAAGATAATAAAACTCTTACAACATATTTGATAGTTCCTTATAACAAAGTCTGTTTGGGTTTGTTAATGTGAGATGCTGAGAACCCTGTGTGACTGCAGCAATGGGTGAAGTCCACTAGATGGAGACAAAGCTCTTTTGATGTGTCCATTAAATGAGTATTTCCACACATTTGTTCCACTGTTTATATGAAGGTACAGCGATGTGATGCGTGCAGTCGTTACTTCCTGGAACTGTTTAGTAGAAACTCTTAGTTTACCACAACTTTAAATTTTAAATCTTTGCAGGTTTATTGGCAACTTGATCATGATTTAACAAAACCAAAATACAGGATGAGGCATAAAACTCCCATTTGGACCACATTTTAAGGTTAATATCTGAAGACCAAATCCTACATCAGATAAGGGAAAATGTTGGTTTTGATTTAGAGCTGAAGTTAATCGGGTTAATCGATTGTTGAAATAGTCATCAACTAATTTAGTAATGGAATAATCGTTAACTGGAGTATAGAGACTCTAAAACATGCCTTTAGCTGACAGAGCCACCCACTTAAAGCAGTAATTATATCAAAAAAAGTCAACATTATGCATTTACGATAAAAAAACACAAAAAAAAAACATTTTAGTCTGTCAATTTTCTCTATGCAGAACTCCTCATGTGGAAACGTTTTAGTTTCACCTGGTTTACTGTAATTTATTATTCAATTATTATTGATTATTATAGTATGTCTGATTCTGATTTAATTTACTAAAACATTTAAGGAACAATTGGCGATCTGATTATTAATCGATTAATCGGAAAAATAATTGACAGTGGTCGATTTTCAAAATAATCGCTAGTTGCAGCCCTAGTTTGATTTAAAGTCTTATTCTGCAGGAACTTGTTAAGCAAAGCAGAATTTCTAATGCTGGAGTCTGCTAACTTGCTAATAGTTAATTATAGAATAAAATGAAATGCAACTTTATTGTCATTACACTGTCACAAGTACAGAGCAATGAAATTAACTCTCTGCATTTAACCCATCCCCTTGGGGCGCAGTGGGCTGTCATTGTGCGGGTTAGCTGCTACGTCAGGGTGTGAAGTAGCGAACACAGAAAGCAGGGCTGTTTGTGTTTAAAGCAGTTTAGCGTTAAATTCTGTTTACCTCAGACTAAAAGTTTTTTTTATCACACATAAATAAACTATCCTACTTATCTTTCGGTGTGCTTTTTGGGTAAGTTTGTGTGTTTACCTTCAACTACAACTCTTCAGTTTATTATATCACGCATAAAAAGGTAGCCTAGTAGACTTCCTTCCACATATAGTGTCAGACGTTTGCAAATCTGACGTCTGACGTATATTGACTATGGGTATGCTGGTCTGACAGAATGATGAAATATCATTTTTTTCTGATCTTAATTTTATTATATTCCTCTATCAGCTGGAGTCTTCCTGCGTCGCCATCCATGAGGTCCTGAAGGTGGTGGCTGAATCACAGACGTGGTACCGGCTAAGAGAAGCCCAGGACCGCACTAAAGCAGAGAATCTCTTTGAGCGCGTGACGTACTGGTCGATCGGAGAAACCATCCTGTTGTTCGTCATCGGCATCGGCCAAGTCATGCTTCTAAGGAGTTTCTTCAGTGACAAGAAGGGCTCCGTGGCGGCCCCCACTTAGGACTTCTCTTCATCTTTCAGGTTTTCCATGTTTGAGCCTACATCCGATCACAAGCACATACTGTTTGGTTTTTATTTCCGTTTAACTGATTATTCTCTCTGTCCCCCCAGTCAGCGTCCATTAACTTGAATATGTTTTTGTTTCCAAGTGAATCTATAATCAGCAAAGTTTTTAATTTTTTTTCTTTATTTCATCATTTCAAAGAAGTAAAACTTGATTATTTACTTTATCATCGTCCAAGTTTAATCTTTATGACTAGAAGCTGTGGGATAAAGACCAAAGAAAGATTATGAATGTCAGTTTAGATTATTTTACGGCTTTTCTTTCATTTTTTTTTCTCAATTTGTGTTCAACATTATATGAAACCTTTAGAGATCTTCTTTTGTTTTGCAGTTTTTTGTATTGTTTGCTAATTTTATTTAAATCTGTCGTTTTAGCTCTAATTTGTATGTTTTGTTTTGTCTTGAGATAAACATGAGAGGTGACCAGTCATACAGATTTGTTTGTTTATAATATCCAAAATCTACTAACCTGCCTTGAGGTTAAAATTCAAGTGCTGCCTTTAAAGGTATAATGCAACATAAATGAAATGATAACGCACAGATACCTATGTTTAAAATAAGGGGATTAAAAGTTTACAGGAAGCACATGCAGCTGTTGTGCATGCAGTATGTTAAACTCAGGGACTGATGCAGTTCTGCATAACGGTGGCAATCCTTCAACTGAAAATAAAGCTCTGGTCCAGAGGTTGACGAAAGCTGCTCTGACCCTCAGTTAAACCACGTATCTGAACAATGAGAATGTTCCTATAAGGAAACAAACCTTAAAGCTAACAGCACTGAAATCCTGTTCTTAACTCTGCTGAAGTGTTAATGAACGTGAATAATCTACTGTTTCATTGTCAGTTCCTCTGTTTTTCTCTTTATTTTAAAATTCAAGTTAAAAGAATTGAATAAAAAGGTTCCCACAAAATAAAAGAAACTTTTAAATTAAACTGAAATGAATTTAACCAGTTTACCTCTATCCTGTTGTTGGCAACTTCCATTTTTTTATTTAGTGCCAATTCACAACACATGGCATCTCAAAGCTCCTTACAGGTTTTCAGTATTGACTCCTCCTGGATGGACATGTTCTCTTGCACTGCCATTGACTCTGCAGCAATGCCTCACACTGAGCGTGCATGCAGTGATGGTTAATAGAAACCTCCAGTAAAACCGGGCTCAGTATGAGCGGCCAACTGCAGACCGGGAGTTTCAGGACACAGTAGCAGACGTACGAACATGCAAAACAAACACAGAAGCACTGATCAATGAAAACTTGCCATGTTAGAAAGTTTAACGTTAGACTGGCTCCACAGGTGGCTGTCTAGGAAAGGAACAGTTAAGCAGACAAGCTCTGAGACAGTTTTCAAGCCAAAAGCGATAAACGAGAACACACAGTGAAAGCTAAGCCCAAAGCTATGGCTACAGCTGTAGGACAGAAACGAGAGTAAGGTGTTGATGGCAGCAGCTCAGCTGATATTTCTCTCCAGGATGGTGTCAAAGCCAGACAGGAACAGACCTACTATGAGAAAAAGCAGAGAGAAATATTGTTAGACATTAAACTAAGAATTATTATAGACTGGGAGAACAGAGAATGAAGCAGAATGATGAAAAAGGTCCCTATGTCCTCCAGCAGTCTAAGCCTATAGCAGCAGAACTATAGAGATAGATCAGGATAACCTGAGCCACTCTAACTAGAAGCTTTATCAAAAAGGAAAGTTTTAAGCCTAGCCTTAAAAGTAGACAGGGTGTCTGCCTCACAGACTAAAACTGGTAGTTGGTTCCACAGGAGAGGAGCCTGAGAACTAAAAGATCTGCCTCCCATTCTACTTTTAGAAATTCTAGGAACCACTAGTAAACCTGCAGATTGAGAGCGAAGTGCTCTGTTAGGAACATAAGGAACAATCAGATCTCTGATATCAGATGGAGCTTGGCCATTTAAGGCTTTATATGTGAGAAGGAGGATTTTAAATTCTATTCTGGATTTAACAGGAAGCCAATGAAGAGAAGCCAGGATAGGAGAGATATGATCTCTCTTTTTCATTTTCATCAGAACTCTGGCTGCAGCATTTTGGATCAGCTGAAGGCTTTTAACTACAGTTTGTGGACTTCCTGATAGTAAAGAATTACAATAGTCCAGCCTTGAAGTAACAAATGCATGGACTAGTTTCTCAGCATCACCCCTGGACAGGAGATTTCTCATTTTAGCAATATTCTGCAGATGAAAGAAGGAATTTCCTGAAACTCCTATTTATGCGACTTAAATGACAGGTCCTAATCAAATATAACACTAAAGTTTTATTTTATTTTATTATCTGAGCTCTGAATCAGCTTCTTTTTCAAAGACTAGAACTTCTGTTTTGTCTGCATTCAGAAGCAGAAAATTAAGAGTCATCCAGGTTTTTCTGTCTTCAGACATGCCTGTAATCTATGTAATGGGTTAGCTTCATCTGGATTATAGACAGATATAGCTGGGTATCATCAGCATAACAGTGGAAAATTAATCCCATGCTGTCTAATAATCCCACCGATTAAGAGCATATATATAGTAAAGAGAATTAGTCCTAGCACTGATCCCTGTGGTACTCCACAGGTAACCCTGGAGCATGAGAAAGATTTATAACATTACAGATACAAGTCCATTATCTGAGGCCATGAGAATATCATTAGTGACTTTCACCAGAGCTTTTTCAGTGCTATGATGAGCTCTAAAGCCAGACTGAAACTCTTCAAAAAGTTCATTATTGTCTCATTATTGTCTAAGCCCTCACTTATAGTCAAGAAAGAAAGAAATCTGATCAAATCATTTGAATTAAGAGAAGGTTTCTTAATTGAAGGTTTAATTAAAGCTACCTTAGAACTACTGTCTTAAACTGAAAGAATACTTCAAAAACTTGATTATATTAAATTGGCTTGTAATAAAAGATGTGAAAATCACTGTCTTAACATAAATACTTTAGCTTCAGTTTATCGTGAAATCCAATAACTTCCTTCATTAGATTTTCTGTTTGGCTATTTTATTACATTTTAAAATCTGTTGAACTGCATTTTTTAAATCTTATCTTAAAATAATCTTAACACAGAAACGCTTTCATACAATTACCCAGTTTAACTTGAATGTATTTCTTCAGTTAAACTATCCTTTAGAAAAAAAAATCTTTTCTAAGATTTAGTTTTAATCAAACATCTAAACAGCTATTTCCTTAGAGCACCTGATATTTTTAAAGATGGCTCACAGGGAGCAGAGCATGTTCCTTCCCATGTCAGAGGTAGTTGTGGGATGAGGACTTGTAAAAACATGGCAGCACCAAAGTGTGAGCAAGTACCGGTAGTAGGAAGAAGTGTTTACTCTGCCTGAGGTGTGAAAAACACCCAGCTCATCTGTCCAACAAGTTATCAGGCAGCAAAGCAGCAAAGTTCTCCTACAATTCAAATATATCTGCTGAAATCTGTCTGCTGGTTTGGTTTGTTGGACATTAGGTCTATGGGAGTGTTTGATTTTAATTTTCTTACAGTCGTATGACCAAAAAAATATATTTACAGTTTATGAAAAAACTTTTAAAATCATCTTTCTATTCTTATTCTGAGGAAACCGTTTTAGTTTTATTGCTGGAATTATTTGTTCAGATCATTCAGCAAATCTTGCATTTTTACACTGGGTTGAAATGTTTCTGTCCACCCCTGGCTGACCTTCCAGTGCCAGCAATGTTTCACACCTAGGGTGCAAAATGTTTCCCCGGACCTGCCTCCACCCCCCCACCCACTGAAATATGTGTGCACACAATAACACAATGCAGCTGACAAAAATACATCACTCTGCTAAAAAAAAAAAAAAAAAAAAAGATGATGTTTTTTTTATAGTTTTATTCTGATCACTTCAAAGTAGCTCTGACCTCATTGGAACAAGGAAAACTGAGCTGTCAGTACCAGGATCTCTATAAGCTTTATAAGCCATATTATTTAAAACACAAATGCAGGCAGTCAATCTATCTTTGCGAAAGCAAGATATCATTAGATTATTTCTTTATTAATAAAGAAAAAAAACATTTGATTAGACTGCCTGACTGTTGAAGTTAAACTTTTAACTGAGGTGTTATTAGTTTAAAGTTGTGGTCAAACTGTCATTTGTTTTACCACCTACTTTTATCACATTTTTATCTTTACTTGGTTTTATTTTTCTTCTGTTTTATTGTTTAATTCTTTGTAATGAACTGCAATAAACAAATAAATGTGCCTTGGTTTTCCTTCCTTTCATACAGTAGGATTTTATTTGAAAAAGTAATGGCACAAGAGAAATATCAGTTGTTGGTATTTTAAAGTGTCTCCATGTGTCAAACTCATTGTCCTCTAGGTAGGACCTCCTCAGCACCTTCATCTCTTGCAGATTCTACTGGTTTTGTTGTTTTTTTCCAGTTTGGCTTCATCCTTCTTTCCATCAGCTCTGACCCGCTTCCATGCCTCTAAGGACGGGAAGCGTCCACCTAGCATGATGTTTCCTTGGTCAATCAGGGTTATGTGCCAGAGTTATTGTTCATCTTTTTTTTTTTCTTTTTTTTTATAACTTTATTTTTATTTTGGTCGTTATTAACAAACATTACATAGAAATTATAATAGACAAAAAGTACAGAACAATCGAAGCAAAAATCATACAACAGACTCGTATTTTAGTAACTCAAAACACATGGAGACCATCCATTTCCAGAATTAGTCCGGTATCGTTGATGTGAAGTTTGTCCATTTTTTTCCATTTGTCTAAGCATAGCTGCTCCTGCGTCCTCAGCCTATGTGATAGAAGCTCCATCTCAAATAGTGAGATCACAGTCTGTATCCACTCCTTTGTGGTAGGAGGTTCAGATTTGCACCACCTCCTGGTTATCACCTTTTTAGCTGCCACCAACAGAATTTTTAACAAATAACAATCATTATTAAATACGATATTGTCCAAAAGACCAAGATCTAACACCAGACCGGACTTGGGTATTGAGTAACCCAGTATTGTTACAATCTTACTGTGTATTTTGTTCCAGAACTGAGTAATTTTAGGACAAAGCCAGAAAATGTGCGCGTGATTAACATTAAATTCTCCACAATCTCTCCAGCATGGCTGAGCTCTAGATTTGAATTAATAGTAATTTTGGGTGTTATATAAAATCTGATTATATTCTTCCAACAATGTTCTCTCCAGATTCTGGAAGAGGATGTTGTAGTTTGGGTTTTCCAAATATTCAGCCAGCCGTCGTCGGTTATTAGAATATCAAATTCCCTTTCCCATTTTGTTTTAATATTCAATGTATTAGTGCCTCTATTTTCTAACAGATATTTATAGAGTAAAGATTCTTTGTTTTTTACCCTTATAGGTGTCGATCAGCATTTTGATAATCCCATTTAAATTTGGGTCTATTTTTTGTTGTTATTGTTCTTCTTAAATCAGGTTCACATGAAGTTGAATTCTGGTTCCATCTGTACAGAGCACCTTCTTCCACATGATCGTCGCGTTCACATGGAGCATAACGGATTACTCTTAAGGTGGATTTCTCCTTACCAGGCTTTGGAATAGTTAAAATGTTGTTTTATTTCATTCATTTTGCTTTTTCAATGGCGTACCGTTCCATTAACTTATAGTAGATACTCATCTATAGCGAAAAATTGGAAATGTGGGGGAGTGTTAGACTAGTGGCTAGAACACAGGCGCGAGAAGAAAGCCCTTAACCCCACACTGCTACCCGGGCGCCGCACAGTGGCAGCCCAATGCTCCCCAAGGGGATGGGTTAAATGCAGAGGTGGTTAGGGAATAGGGCTTAGGATCCTGAGTTTGTGAGTTTGAGCCCCACTGCCACACATGGTCCCTGAGAAAGACCCTTATCCCTACACTGCAAATGGCAGCCCACTTCTCCCCAAGGGATGGGTTAAATGTAGAGAGTGAATTTTGTTGCTCTATACTTGGGAGAGTGTGATGACAATAAAAAAAAAACTGCTTGCAAATAAGCGTATATTCCCTTAATTTAAGCAGGTAAAGCATATGATCTGCTGATAGAGTATTTTTCCCCTTAAAAATAAGATAATTAGATATTATGCTCTTGAAATAAGATAATGGAGATTGTTTTTTAAATGTTAAACATGAATTATCTTCTTCAATTGGCAATTGTCTTATTTTACTTAATTTCAAGAAAATGTGAGTTACAGTGTATCTTATTTGTTGCAGTCATGCTTTTAATTTTTCTCATCTCTTAGTTAGATCACTTTTCCTAAATGATTATTAAAAAAATCTATGATATCCTATCAGTTCATTAAGTAGCTTTCAGCTTTTTTTGTCATTACACATAATCTGAATTAATCAAATGCACCATTTCTGTTGATCTTTGCAAGCGCAGCAGGAGCCTTAGAGGTCACAGTGGGGTTGATGTAACTGAGGAGGCCCAGACAGGTGGCAGGCAGCCCAGCCTGTGAGGCTGCTGTGGGTGGGCGTCCACTCAGAGGTGCCAAACTCCCAGCCAGGCTCCCACAGCCTCACCTCGGTCAGGATGCCTGACGGGGTCGACTTGCAGGTTCAGCTCTGGTTCACTCTGTATGCATGTAACCTTTATTTCCCCAGGTATGTCTCACTGAGATTACAAATGTCTTTTAAAAGAGGGATCTGGGCAAACCTATTAACAGCAAACCATTAATTACAAATCAAAACTACCAATATCTAAACCAGTTAATATGCAAAATCTATAGTAAAATAAATGTAAAAAAACAAACACAACCATGTATATAAAATAGAACTAAAACATCACTTAATATTAAAGCATTTGAAAAATGTACCAACTAATTAAAGACATTAAAATAACCAATTTCCTTCAACTTTAATCCTCTGCAGTTGATTCCAACCAGAAAAAGCTGCAAACTGGAAGATGTTTTGCAATTCTTTGTAAAACTTAAATGTAAATCTCCCTATTGTCCCACAATGGAAATTCCTTTTTGACCCATCTCCTTGGGATGGGTCAAAAATTGGGCGGCGCCTGGGGAGCAGTGTGGGGTTAAGGGTCTTGCTCAGAGACCCAGAGTGGAGGCTGTGGGGATCCAACTGGGTCCTTGCAACCTTCACAAGGTCCAAGCGCAGTTCTCTAACCAATAGGTCAGGGGTAAGCAATTAAAAATCAGCGGGTCCAAATAAAGACAATCAACAACTAGTAAAGGTCCGGAAACATTTTTTATTATAATCTGTTGTTTTAAACAGAATATAACACTGAAATAAAATGAGGTGTTTATGCATCAATGTTATACTTTGACTTTTGAAATAAAAAAATATTTTAAAAAAAGGATTATTTTTATATTTTAAAATCTAATGTGTTTTTTTAAGTAGAGAACAACATTCATTCAGTTTGGTATATTGACAGTTTCCTGATTCACATCTTCTATAAAACACCTGAACTTACCGTTTTTTACCTTCTTTTTTTTTTCTGTCTTAATGAGTTTTAGGCTGCCCTGCAAGGCTTTAAACCTGGGTTTAACCGGAGACTAAGCCATTCTCAAGCACATATCAAGGAGCTCATTTTGAGCCTGGATCCAGATTTATTGTTGATTCTGTTCATGGTGGAGAATCCTGCTTCACAGCAGCAGGTTGAGCCAAACATCCTCTAAATGTGCAGGGTCATCTTTGAGCACGCCATTTCACTTTTCTTTCACCAGTTCACCGCAGTTCTTCCAGCAGTCCACACTTTCTCTGCTCTCTTTTTCTCATGGTCTTCTCCTTCTTTCCCATCGCCCGGCTTGCCACAGGTTTGCCTGCTGTGTCTAAAAGTAGCAGCAGCAGCAACCCAGACTGACAGCTCATTGGCTCATTTGGATCACGTGCAGCCTGGAGCCGGACGCTCCCCAGGGCTTTACCGTATTAACAGGAGAAGAGGAGCAAGGGAAGTTAGACACTGTCGTCCAATAATATGCAGTAATTTATACATGTTTAAATCAGGTTGGGTCTGGATTAGCCAGCAGGTGGGTCTGGATCCGCTAATCTGTGACCTCTGCACTAGGCCAACACTCCCCAGGCACAGACAATAGAAACAAGTTGTCAGAATGCAGAAAACAACCATTTGGAAGTTTTCTTACAATAAGAGAGAAGAAATAGACCCTCAGTGTGACACAGCTCTATATCAGTTATGATCCTTAGTATAGAAACATAAAATCTCTCAATATTCATTTTTATTCTTAGATTTGTTTTTGGTCTCTTGAAGCAGTTTTAGAAACTGATTTCTAATTGTCTGCATGAATCCAAACTAAATGGTTAATCCTCAAAAAATTACAAATGAGTCTAAATTTATTATGAAAAAGATTTCTTTAAACCATGTGGAATTAAAGAACTGTGTTCAGAAATGGAGCTGGATGAATATATTCATTTTTAAATAAGAAAGCTGCATTTCAGGTGAAAAAAATGAGCTCTGCTCTGCAAACAAACGTCTCATTTCATGTTAGTCCAATACGACTACCTCTATGAGTCAAACTATCATTCATTAGGAAAAGTCAGATCCAGCTACCAGGATTCTCCGTAAAGAAGAGTAGGATGATGGGGAGAGAGCGAGGCTCCTGCTTCCCACCACCGAGGTGTGAAGCGACACCTTTCAGACTCATCAGTTCTCAGCAGTGTGAAACCTTCACACCTCTGCTCTAATTAGATAATATTAGGCTTCATTAACCCTCATCATATTTGGATTTACATTCCATCATTTATGCATCAATTTAATGATCACTAACTTAAAACTGGAGGTAGAGAAAGACGAGCTCTATCTATGTATTTGAAGATTGCAAAAAAGATGGTCTGATCTTACTTTGAGATTTAGTAGATGGTTTGGATTTAAACCAGAGCAGATCATCAGATTAGAGATGGTGTCAGGTTTAGAGTTCTCTTCTCTCCTCCGCATGTCTGTGGAGATTTTGATTTACAGCAGGTGAGCGCTGTATGCATTGATTCACCTGTTAGGGTCCATGTTGCTCCATGATGTCTACGGTTCTTTTATTCCAGCTCACGCTGGATCCAAAACATCCGAAACCATTAGGAAATCAATGGTTTTTTTCCAAAACCAATTTCCAAACTATCCTGTGATGTTTTCTTCATCAAGTTGTGTTTATGGTGCCTTTAAAAAAAGGCTTCAAACACCTTGAATCTTTCCTGGAAGTTTTAAAGTCTTTTGATGCTGCAGAAATTTAAATCTATGTGTAATAAGTGTATTTTCCCTGGATTTGAGCAGATAAGACAATTTACTAATGGAATACAAAGATTTTTTTTTTTTAAATTAAAAAGAAAACACTACAAAATATGTAATTATCGAATTTTAAGGGAAAAAAATGCTCCTTACACCAACAGACAATCTAATTTCCCTTTTCAAATTAACCCTTTAAAGCCCGATCCAAGAATAAAACAAAACAGAAAATTA
>NW_015151789.1:66918-72631 GCF_000732505.1 Cyprinodon variegatus | reverse complement strand
ACCGTATGTATCAAATATGATACATTTGGCATTTAGGGTTAAGGACAAAGAACTTACTTATTGTTTGATCAGTTTTTGCAGTGTACAGGTTTAGATTATGAAAAATGTGGAATATATATACTCCCTCCTCTTTAGTCATATACTTCTAAATAAACTCTGCCATCAGGTTTCTTCTAGTTAGTAAACCAAGAGCAGCTGAGTGTAATTTATTATCACATAGAGCCGTTAACTAAGAGGTTTGTTAGAGGACGTCGAAGAACAACCAGGATTGTTACGTGTCAGAGAGACATGGGCGTCCAACAAGACGGACATGAGAGAAATTAACGAAGTTTCCAAGAGGACCTGGAGGAGCTGAAAAAAATCCCCAGGACATTTAGCAGTTGTGCACCAAACAAATTAATAGAAGTCTGGGGAGAAGAAAGCTTCTGTTAGTTGATGAAAAGTTAAAAAAATGAAAGAAAAGAAACAAAATGAAGCTGAATAAATGCATTGCAAAAGGTGAATTCTGAGTACAGATGCAGTTAAAACAAGAAAATGGTCTCCATTTTCTTGTTTCAAGTGCCTCATATATATCTTATATCTTATTAAAACCTCTTACAGAAGAAGCCTCCCATCTCGGCCAGAGCTGCATGGAAAGGCTGAACAGAGAACGTTTGCTCCTGATATGGAATATGTTGTGCTTTTTCTGTCAGAAGACACTCTGAAATAATTATTTAACACGGAGAGAAAATGATTTTAAGACCTTGATTTTTTGTTTTACCTCATGTTGACCCTTTTTCTCAAAATCAACTAAACAGATTATTTCCCACAAGCTGTTAAACATGTGCAGAATGCATTGGGCTTCCTGTTGAGACGAAAATCAGAAAAGTAGAAAATGTTTGTTGGTTTCAGCAGGAGTCAAAATTCACACTTCAACTCCTGGAGCTGGACGTTCCCAGAGCAGAGGGAAGAGACAGGAGCCGGAGAGGGTCCCGCTGCTGGAGCCTGGGTGTGTGTGTGTGTGCTGAGGGGCAGCGGCCTCCGCTTTAGACAGCGTGTAGTCAGAATCTGCAGAGGTGTCACTTCACACCTCTGCGGCCTGGCTTGGACTTATAAACCACTGGAGGAGAGCTGAGCAGCACTTCCAGCCTCCCAGTTCCTCCAGTCAGACCACTGAGCAACATGGATACCTCCTCTGTCCCTCTCCTGGACTACAGCCTGCTTTACCAGTGGTCCTCTGACACTGACCTGTCCAGCATTTCGTCCCCAGAGACCCTCTCACCCGTCACTTCCATGGACTCCAGCCTCTCCCCTTCCTACCAGCAGCCTCCACAGTCCACTCCTAAAGCAGCCAAGTGCCTCAAGTCCTCACCTTTCTCCCCGCCCGGACGTGGTCGTAAGAAGGGCCGCAGCACCAGGATTCGCAGCAAGCAGAGGGAGAGCGCCAGTGAGAAGGAGAAGATGAGGATGAGGGATCTGACCAAGGCTCTGCACCACCTCAGGTCCTACCTTCCACCTTCAGTGGCACCGGTTGGACAGACTCTGACAAAGATAGAGACTCTGCGTCTCACCATCCGCTATATTTCCTACCTGTCAGCTCAGCTGGGGCTCAGTGAGGAGGTTCTGTTTCAGAGGAGAGAACAAGTGGACACCTCAACTAGTGATACCTCCTCTCCTGATGTAGTTAGCTACCTCCAGAACTCCTCTGCTGCTTTAGAGCACATGCAGGGCCAGAACCGGTACCAAGGCCTCTGTTACAGCCAGAACAGACCCTTGCATTCTGGGAACTGTAGTTTCGGAGGAAATCAGCTAAGAACTCGATACAGTGAAGACCCTCATGTGGGCATGGATGGAGATCTGCAGACACAGCCAGCATCCCAGCCCTCCTGTCAGGTTCGATACATCTAACCTTTCTCATCACTCCTTTTTTTTTAAACTAAGCATTTATTTTATCCATCCTAACACTTTGGATCTCTGCTTTTTTTAAACAGATGTGTGGTAAAGACTTCTGCATCCCACTCGTTCCAAGAGACTACTGGGGCTGACTGACTGTCAGACAACGGACCAAAGCTCCTTTCATTGATTTTATTCCCTGGATTTCCAGTAACTTATTCTAAATGTATTCTTTTTAATGTTTATTTATTTTGTCCGAATAAATATGCCATGTAAATATATGACTAACAGCTCATTTTTATACTTCTTTATGCTTCTATTTATAATAAATGGTAGAAATGCAATCATCTCTTCTCTTTAAATGTCTTCAGCAGTCACTTGACACCATTAACCTGGGTCACAAACTCTCCCCACACTCTAAACTGCAGTGAGACTCAGCATAGCTGCAGCTTTTAACCTCTGAAACCTGCAGCATTAAACAAGTAGGGCTCCCTCTAGTGGTCACTAATGGTAAGTGTAGATCCATTGGTTGCAGAGGGTATGACATGTAATACATCGTTTGAAACCTTTACAAAACATTCAATCAGACACATGCAGTGATCAGAACATATACTGCACTGCATAGAAATTCCTAATGTTTAAGACAATATCTAAATGAATTTATTTCAAATTGATGGGTTTTTGTTTTTTTTCCCCCAGGATGTTCATTAAGAAAAAAAAATGTCTGACCATTATTTTATGTTTTAGGGCTAAAGGGTTAAGAAAAGATGAGAAACCCTGGTATATTAGCTGTTTAGCGACTGGTTCTTGCATCCATTTCCAGTTTGATGGCATTTACAGGATTTAATTGAATGGGTTTAAAATCTTCACCCTTTAGGCAGCAGTTCTTTCCCATGGTACCAAAATTTTCCTATAGATGCATTTTGCTCTTGAATTAAAGCTGAGCTTTGGTTTCTACAGTTTCATAAAGCATTTTGTGACAGGGTTAGATCAGGTCTTTAACTGCCTCTATACTGGATTCAAAACTCTTACTAAATTTGTTAAATTATTTTTCTTTCCTAATCTTCCTAACCTAGCTTGGCTACTCTTGCTTCCGACTCCAACATCTCCTATTCTGCTACCAATCCAATTTTTTTGTTTTATTTCTTTTTTGTATTTATATTCTCAAACCTCAAGTCTTTCTAGCCGATTGTGTTTTAGACAGAGTTCACTTCTGCTGTAAGTTGCTGTTTTGAGTGAAGAATTGCTGCAAAGTCAACGACCAGATGCAATCATCTTGACTAGTGCCAGAAATTTGCTGCAAATCACAGCTAATATTAAAGTTAAATTGAATACCCAAATGTTGAATATTATATCTAATAGCTTACAAACAGGAACAGACTTTTCCTGTGGTGCTATCAGGGTTATTTTGTGATGGATCTGTCGGTTAAAGCAGGGAGCACGCATCCTAGGAAGGCTTGAAGTTCCTCTGGTTTGAGTCCCACAAACGGCCTCTTGGGTCCCTAGTTCCAGAAAGCTCTGCTCCCTCAGGTATGAGTTAAATCTAAAGGACAAATCCTATTGGAAGGCAGCAAATTTTAGTGATAAATAATAAAGAATAATCCTACAATAGGTAGAAAACTTTTTTTGCATTACAACTAATTTAAGTTAAACATGTTTTCAGATCTCTAGTGCAACAAACTATCAGAACTTAAGAGGCTTTGTTCAACATAATAAATCTTTTGAAACACAGTTAGCCAAATGTGTCATCACCCTTTGAACTTTTTGTATATTCATGTAAAGTCTTCTTTGTAGTGTAGCAACACAAAGTTGATAGATCAATTATATATATATATATATATATATATATATATATATATATATATATATATATATATATATATATATATATATAGCTTAACCAGTATTATAATATATTAAAGAGGAACGAAAGAAACTCGTCGAGTGAAATGTCCATTCTCTCCTCCTGTAGATATCCGTTCCCAGACCCATTGTTTAAGAAAAATTTAAATATCTCTTTTGAAATGTTTCCCAATTAACAATCAATTAATTAGTGTTTGTGAAAGTCCTAATTCTTATCTAATTATAGAGGTAAAATGCCCACTTCAAAGGACAGAAGGATTTAATTTGCTGTGACTGCTTTTTTTTTCACTTCAAATAAAACACAGTGATATAGCTTTATGATTACAGGATTGTTCTGACAAACTAAGACCAGCATTTGTTTTCAGTCAGCTGATTAAATACTTTTGCCCTTTGAGATAGATAATTTATTTTATTAAATAGTCAGTTTACAGAGAAAACTCTACCAGATCATACAGTCAAGCTGGTTTAAATGAAGAACAGAACAAGGAAACTCTTTAACCTAGAGGACATTGATGGATGAAAAAAACATGAAAACCATCAGGAAGTGACAGACTACATGAAAAAAATGTATATTCTAATAATAATTAGAAAATAATACTCTAATAATATTCAACATTAGGATTTATGAACAGTTGAATACTTTTTAGAGAACATAAAATTGCTTTGGTTACAATGGTTTTAGCCGGGTTTCTTCTGTTTATTTTACTTCAGGTTAAGCATTTTTATTTTTTTATTAATAAATATTAAATGCACACCGGGTCACTAAATTAATATTGAATAACCATAAATAATCAGTATTAAGAAATATAAATTATGAGAAGCTGTAAAATGTACTTTTAAATTGGTTCAATTGTTTTGTGTTGAATATTAAAACTGTTGATTATTGTAAAAACATTTAAATATATTAGGTTGTTTTTGCATCAAAGTTTTAATTATTTAGAATATTAAAACTGCACAAAGGCAGTGCAGAGAAGGTGAAAAGTTGTGGTCTGTGTTTGCAGTTCACATCAGAGGCTTTTATAAGGTTCAATTTATGATTTTTACAGCTTTGTTTAATGAGTGCGCATAAAAAAGATCAGAGGAAAACCTGAGACACTTCTGTTAAAGAATAACATACAGCAGCCTGAGTCTGGTTATTTCTACAAGAACTTCTGAAATCAAGACATTGAACGTTCATGCTTCAACTGTCCACTAGAGGGCAGTTTAAGGTTACAGTGTATGTTTAAAATAAATGACTAAAATGTTTTTATCCCTTTATATGTACATTCAGCAGGAAAGTTTAGCACCTCATGGCAACGGTTTATTAAAATAAATATTTTTTTTGTTTCCACTCTTTTTGCATTTAACAAAAAGGCCCAAAGTTGATCCTCCAAACCTGTAACACCTTCTTAGAAAAAAATCTGCTTTCTTATCAATGGAAGGGGCTCATTTAAGCTGCTCTGTGGCCAATATGTATGTTATACATACAACAAAAGGTCATAATTCAAATTGTAAAAACATTTTTAAAGTCTGAGGTATTAATATATCAGTATAAAGCAGCCTTTAAAAAGCAACTAAATATTTTTCTAACAAACATTTTAGCCTTGCTGCTCACAGAGCTGTTATATTTCATCATATAGAGTTGTTTGAGTTATATGTTTTTTACATCATATTTTATTTTTAATTTACCTTTTTTATGTATTTCACTCTTTTTTCACAGTAAAGCACTTACATAATACATTTTAATGATGTACCTATTTACCTTTGAATCAGTCCTCTCACAATGGTCAGTTAAAGGCTAATACCTAAATAAAACATCAATCCTCCCAGGGCAGCAGATACTTCTGTTCTGTGGCATTTATTTATTTTCTGTACTTTCCTTCCAAAAAATTTTCCAATAAGATGATCCACCTTTCTGAGAACAGCCAGGTTGTTGAGTCTATACCTGTGCTGACCCTCCATATATATATATATATATATATATATATATATATATATA
>NW_015151789.1:54862-64862 GCF_000732505.1 Cyprinodon variegatus | reverse complement strand
TGGTCCTATAGTCATTCTATTACATATGGAGTAATGTAACGAAAGAATTTCCGCGCTGGGATTATTAAAGTATTTCTGATTTATCTGTTTACTACAGTGTGTTGAATTCATGTTAATGTAGATTTAAAGACATTTCAATTACTGGAAAAAAATTGCAGAGGGGAATATATAAAAAAAAGTCTAATCAACCAAAACTTTCACGAACCGCCTGTTGAAGACATACGATCCAAAGGATCAATTAGAAGTGATCATGTTTAAACCCTCTAAAATCTTCAATCCTTTATTTATACAGGTTAGTTTCTTAAGACTCGATGTCAAATTCGAAGGAGAAACCTGATCAAATATACAGCAATTAAAGATTTAAAGCTCAAAATTTCATGACAAAAGTTTAAAAAGTACAAATAGACCTTATCCTCAAGTCTGACCATAGTGGACAGCTTCGGTCCTTTCGAAGTGTGCTCCTCTCGGAGAAGAAGAACAGGAGAAGACCTTTTTCCCCAGGCTCTGTATGAACTGATAAAACATGGATGGAAACATAGTTTTGGGAGGGGAGAGAATGGATGATTTGTTTAGCATTTAAAGTAACAAGATAATTATTGTGGCATCAGATGGAGAATAGATTAATTAAGGAAATTAGCTGACCGAGGCCTTCATACAAACAACATCTAGTCTAAAACGCTCATGAAGCTGGCAGACAACAACGGCCTCTTGGCCTGATATGAAAAATTAATGTTCAATGTGACTATTAAAGATCAAAATATCATCAATATGTATTCAGAGATATTTAATAAGATGTTACAAAATCCATGTACTATTCATGTCTTGAGACAGTTTTAGGCAGTGGTGAGCAATAATAGACCTTAAGTTTAGTACCTGCATTCAGTACCAAACTAAGTTTGAAAGTTAAAACCAAATGATTTTTAAATGATTGGATTTAGAACAACAGATCACAGAATCATCAGCATAGAGATGCACAGCTGAACATTTGAGATGCTGTCCAGGTGTGTTTATGGTGATTAAAGTGGGCCCTAAAACTGAGCTTTGGGGGACTCCTTTTGTAATGTCCAAATTACTTTTTGTTAGACCACCAAGTTATACAAACTATTTGCGGCCACTTAAATCATTTCAGAGCCAAGCTATGGTCTGGTTTGTGAATCCACCGTCCAAAAGCCTTCAAACCAAACCACTCCAAATATAGTGCAGCAGTCATCAAACACATCGTTAAAAGCCTTGGTATTGGCAGAAACTGGTCCAGCCTGCTTCACCTGCTCATTTTTTGATTTTTCTTTTTCATTAATTAAATTTTTGTAGGAACTAACAATTGTGAAATGGGTCTGTAGCTGTTTGCTGAGTAATGGAGCCTAAGGTGAAAGTTCAACTAAATTAACTGATTACTCGCCTTCATCCGCCTAGGACACAGCCAATCAGCTTTGAACCACGCCTCCGCGAAAGCCAATCAGCATCATCAGTTCATCTTAAAAGTTTCATTTGAAATCCGGGTGAATTATTTCTGAGTCTTAAAGTAGTGCTTCCTCTTAGTACTGTTTTTTGGTCACTCTATCGTCCTCTGACCTTTTAGTGGACGTTAGTTAAAAAGCTCTTTTTTACATAACAGGAATATTTTGTTGAATTGACGGGTTGATGTTGGCGATCAGGCATAGAAAACACGAAACACAAATTTTAATTTTTACTTTTTTTTTCTTCTTTTTCTTTCTTTTGTCCTTGGGAACGTTGACAAACGTGAAGAATCGGGTGAAATGCAGTCACTGTGGGATCTTTAATAATATCAATCATACTTTTTTATGTCTCCTGAAGAAGCATATTTTAAATATGAATGCTATGGCAAACAGTCCTACAGTAACCTAATAAACACCTTTTTATTTTATTTATGTTTGTTACTTTTATAATGATCACAATTAAATATTGAAATATCTGCCAGCCTTAGAGCTCTGTGGGATGTTAGAAGCTTTGGGTTTTCTTTCATAACCTTTCTCTGCTTTCAAAGGCTTCACAGGGTTAAATCTGACACTTGGTTTGATAATAAGATTTCCCCAGACAGCTGGAGACACTGGGTTTTATTTAATTCATCATCGTTCAGCTCTTAAATTTAGTATAATTACCCATCTAAATCTCAGCACTAAGGTACAAAAAAGGGTATTTCTATTCTATCTGTGTTGTGTGTTTCTAGATGGGTTCTGCTTTTACTTTGAATGTTTATTTACTCTCAAATGTCTGTTTTTCTTGCATTAGTGTGGTGGTGTAAAGCTGTGTAGAGCCAGTTCACACCTTTGTGCAGGAGTTAAATGTAACACGGCGGTTTGTGGGAAAGAGACCTGGGACTCAGCTCCACAGTGGAAGGGGAAACAGATCCCTTCAAAGGTCAGTCTTTGGAAAGATCATCTCTTACTTTTACAATATTTTAATGTGTAATAAAGATATTCAGCCTAGTTTGGAAAGAGTCCTTCAATATTTAAGCATCTTTTATGCAGTGAGGAAATCTCTCGAGTTTATTTCTCCAAAAGACAAATTTTCTACCATTGAAGCTTTTCTTTTTTTGGTTTTAAATGAACACTTGGGGTCAAAGATATGCTAAAACATAAAATCTTTCCTTTTCTTCATTATATTAGTCTCCTTACTTTCTACACTTTGAAAAAAGTCTGGAACAAAGGAAAAAAACAAAGCTTCATGATGTAGCCTCATACCCCATCATGAGGGGCATGAGGCTACATTCTCCAACTCACTTTTTGTAATGCTTTAATAAGGCATAGATGGTTTCATTATGGGAAAACATTCTGCGTTTGCTACCTTACCTCATTACCAGATGTTCCTGCAGCTGCTGGAGGCCGACGAGCCCCTCCCTGACCGGTTGGCCCATTTTCTATCCCATTTTAACCCACTGAGCTCCAGGATATCCCTGTTACTCTAGAAACATGTTGCTTCCTTCTCTGGGTTTTTTTTTTTCAGCAAACAAAATATCCTGTTGATAGTACTGCAATGAACTGCAGTTCATTATCAACCAGGCTGGATTCTGTAACTGAATCAAAATGATAATTATTTTGTTTAGGTTTTATATTTTTCCTTTGAGTTGAACAGAATATTAAGCCCATTAAATGTGACTCTGATTTATTTCTCTTAATACTTGATCAAGTATTAAACAAATATCTAAAACACTGCTTCAATATGGTTGTTATTTTTTACAGAAACCCTACTATAGGGGCAACACTACTATTCAACAGATAACAGTGAATGTCCTCTAAAAGAAATGTAAGCCACAAAAAGGTTATTGTTAAAAAATATTTTTTTATTCATGTTAAAAGTGCATCATGAACTGCAGCAACATTCCCCGCAGCTCTCCACACAGCAGCGTTCATTTCTTCATATTTAAACGCAATTAAGCCACAATTAAACTCCTGAGGTTAATCAAAGTTTGCTGTGAACATTAGGGGTTATTAAATGATTCCTTTCCATGCAGGTTTGGAGGCCTGAGGCCAGCTGCTGTCCACACAACTAAAGGCGTTAATCATTCACACCTCCCAGATGACACGGCACACTTATTCCAGCTTGGTTTTGGAAAGGGTGAGATGACAGGAAGGACTAAGACCAAAGCATTCATCAATTATAAAGCCGATTTTTTTTCTTCTTATTCATGCAGGCAGTGTTAGTACACAACAAACACTGAGGCCTAGAGCTTTATTCAAACAAGCACTTGCTCATAACACTGCGACACTGAGGGAATTAAAAAAATATAGATGTTTGTATTTTTATTCTAGTGAAAATGTCCGTTTTAAGGCTGCGCATGTGGCGCCGGCGTGTTGGTGTCGTTTCCAAACACCTGAAGAAGCCCAGTGCTGACACTAGCAGAGGTTGATCACACCTTGGTGGAGCATGCCAGTTTCCCATGGGACCCCCGGCATGGGTGTCAGCTCTGCTCCCAGAGCTTCTCAGGACCAGAGGTGGCTCTCAGGAGGTGACACCTCACACCCCTCTCCACATATATTGAGCAGCCTCCCTCTCTCCTCTCCATATCCAGTGCATCCTTCCACTGAAGCTCACTAACTGGACCAGCGGTACTTCAGCAGTGACTATGGAAACGTCCAACTGTTCTCCCCTTCAGCTGCAGGAGAACTCCTTGTTCTTTGACTACGATCTTCTTCTAGAGAAGTCTCCAGCTTTTGATCCGTCCTCAGATCCTGGTTATGTCAGCGCGGGCAGCAGCCTTTCTCCTACCTCCTCTGTGGACTCGTTCTGCTTCTCGCCCGGCTCCCTCCAGGCCTCAGTAAACGAGCAAGATGCCTTGAACCGTTTCCTCTTGAGCAGCTCTGCGGAGCCCCAAACATCCCAAACAAAGGAGACCATCCTCAGCTCAAGACACTCCTCTTCACCGGCTGTCCCCTTGAGGAAATCCAGGTCCAAATATCCAAGTAAAAAGCGACAGACCGCAAGCGAGAGGGAGAAGCTGAGGATGAGGGATCTGACCAAAGCTTTGCATGAGCTCAGGACCTACCTTCCTTCCTCTGTGGCTCCAGCCGGACAGGTCTTAACCAAAATCGAGACGCTGCGGCTCACCATTCGATACATCTCCTACCTGTCAGAGCAGCTGGGGCTCAGCCAGGAGGTCCTGGAGCAGCGGAGATCAGGAAGCTTCGTGGAGCAGGTCCAAACACTCAGCCAGTTCCTGGGTCAACCAACGGCTGTGAACACAGAGCAGCTCTCATGTCTGCAGCATCCATGTCAGGTAAACTTACAGTTTCTTTTTAAGTGAATGAACACAGCTTTCCATAACCTCCCAGTTAAAATGATTTCTTTCTTTCTTTTTGTTCTTTAGGATTTAGGTGACAGGTTCTACACCAGCCAGCAGTCCTGGAGGCACGACGATCAATCAGAACCTTTCACATTTACTGGACAGTACTGAGTGATGCAAACACCTCACATGAGTTGCAAAATTGAACTAATATATACACCTAACTTCTCAAGCTTTTTTTTTAAAACCCACTTTTGTAAATAGCATGTATTTATTATGTTTTTACATTTGAAGAGAATAAAGGTTATTTATCATGAAATCTCTTGTTGGTTCTTCACCTCCTCACCCAGCATTCAGTGTTTGGTGTCTGATTCTCACAAACATAGCAGCTGTCTGCAGGATGTGCTAAACAGGCGGCACATCCTCTCTAAACCCTTTGAGGGAACACCCCCACTGAGAGAGGCCACAGCTCATCTTGGGCCAGTTTATAGTCTGTGTAAAGGTGAACGATGTTCTGGATGATGGAAATTAAAGTTTTCCTTCTTTTCTAACATGTTTAAATACCAAGTCAACCCTTCTAATACCAGGTATTTCATATTTGATTGATATGTTTTTGAGACCATATAATCAGTTATAGTCTAGAGACATTTTGCTTCCTTCTCCAGATAACCTATTTTTGTTCCTAAATCCTGATTTGTAATGATCAGAAAATCTATAATAAAGTGCATGGAAATGCTCAAAAATTCGTAAATTATATAAACATCTATGTATCAGAATGTTAAATGGCAATTCTAGTTTTTTTTTCTTCTGTATTTGTTATTGAATTCTAAGACAGTTGTTTCCTGGTTAGGTTTTAAAGGGTTAATGAATCAAATAGAATGATCCAGACTTTTAGGCCAATCTTATGTTTAAACATTACTGCTTATTAAAGAAGATGGAGGAAAAGGCTGCGTCTCAAAAAGAGGTCAAAAAACACTAATTAACATCTTAAAATAAGTTAATTTGCCCTTTTTGAGAATGTTTATAAAATGATCTGCAAATAGAAAAAATATTGCTCTATCTGAAAAGTTATTATAAAGCTTTATGGGGCAAAAATGCATAGATACCACTCTTCAATCAACACTGATAGACATAAACCTTCAAAGGAAATATTAGATAAATATAAACCAAATACCTGACGGAAAGTCCCTTTAACTATTTGAATCTATTGGTTAGAAGGCTGTAAACTAGAGTGAGGAGCAGGGTTATTACGGCCAGGCGCCTCCTGCAGGATTAGATTCCAGATTTAAAGAAAAAAACGGATGGACAAAAGACTCCCTTCCTATATTAAGTATTGATTATATAAGTATAAGTTAGTAGAGGAGGACTTTCTAAGTAGATAATGAACAGATGTAAAGATAGAAACAGTTTCTAGTTTATATAGACCTACATAAGCTAGGAAGAAGTTTTGACCATGTAGTCCAGACAATATCTATATCTATCTATCTATATCAGACAAAACATGCTTGAGATTCTTTTATTTAGCAAAGATTTTCTGCTCAGTCTCTGTTGAGATGAACTTGACAAAAAAAAACGTGAAAAAAATCTCTGAACCCAGCAAGTTTTTATGTCGATCTCTTTATGGATCACTTAGTAAAAGCACCAACAGCAGAAAGATGAGAATGAGTGAAAATCAGGAACATAAAAATTTTATTTTTTTAATATTCATTCCAACTCCTCTTCTCTCATCTTCATGTATTAATCTTTAAGTGTAATGACCACAGAATTAAATGTAACCAAGGCTTGGTTACATGTATTTCTATTGTCGTGACCTGTGACCTTTCACTCGCAACTGCTTTCGTATTAACTGTGAAAAAGTAGCTCTGTCTTCAGGCTCAGGGGAAGGGATCCTGCTGGGAGGTGAACCTCTCATTCAGTGTTCAGTCTGGGTTATTTTGCATGTAGGCTGAGTTTGACTTTGGTTTAAACTAAATACACAGGTTTGGTGTCTACATTCACAGCTTGTGGTGGACTTTACATTGAGTTTTCTTTCTTTTACTAATAGCTTTTCTTCTAGGAAATCTTCAACAAAAACTAGATTAGTTCAGTCCATAGCAGAGGTTTCAGAAGTTTTCACATTCTTTACTTAAGTAAATGTACAGAAACAGTACAGTGGCGGTTCAAGAACAGGTTTTACAAGTGGGGGTTAGGGGGAGATCATTGTTTATTTGTTTGTTTTTTTTCATGAGGGGATAGAATAAATAAAACAAAACAACAGGGTAATATTCATCATTTGATGTTATGTTTGAGCAACACTTCAGTTGGGTGACATCACATTCAAGGGGGACATGGTGTCCAAGGCTTTGCTGAGTGAGCCACAGAAACAAAGATCCTCCTGCAGCTCTGATCTAGCATGAAAACTGTAGTCCAACCTCCATAGGACTGAAGTTTGACAGACTGCCATATGATAGCGCTTTCTAGCTTGTTTGTCGTTTTGGTAACTACACCAAAATTACCGCTAGGTGGACAAAAATCACCTGGATTTATCAAATCACGCGCCTTTTTCATATCACGCAAGAATGTGTACAAAACAACAAAAATGGCGCCGGCAACGCTTCTGGGTCATTTTCAGTGAATGTCGGTGATTTTAAAGTAATTTTGAGTGATAAATAATTTTTTTTTGCGATCATTGCACTTGCCCGGCGGACAAATGCAATGAAATTTGTACTCTCGCAACAATAAAAACTACTTGCCCCGGGCGATCGGGCGATGGTTAACATCAAGCCCTGTTTAGGTACTAAAAATAGTCCTTAAAGAAAAATACTCTTATTAGAGACAGATTATCTTGCTGAGAGGTTCTCCCACCTGATCTGTGGATCTCTGAATATTTTAATTTCTTCTAATTTACTACTAAACAGTAACTGCATCTTGTAGTTTACAATTTGCATAACACTATTAAAAGTAATTTCTTCTTTCTATGTTTTCGGTAGCTTTAATCAAATTGTTAAAGTTTTAATTATTTATGAATGTTTTGGTTGTTTTATTGTTGCAAATATCATTGTCATTATTAAATGTATAGCAATGATGGTTACTGAAATAAAGTTAATTAGGCTTAATAAATAGTTTCAGGGGATTGATCGTAGCGCCCTGCATCAGCAGTGTTCTGTCTGTCTCCCTTCCAGCCTTAGATCAGCTTCTCTGATTGGTTGATGTGGAGCAGCAACAGTTCAGGTTTTCCAACTCCAGCATCTGCCGCTTGTGAAGTGCCCTATATTTACCCTATTCTTCCACTCTGCTATAGATGGTGACAAAACTTGTCTCCAGTAGCCGTTATATTTTTTTTAGCTACTAATAGTAAAATGTGCAAAATATACTTTTGGTCTTCATTAAAATAATCTGGTATTATATTTAGGAAATAAAACAAAGCATTTGAAGGCATTTCTCTGTTTATAATTGTCTCTATTTCATCCCTAATCCCCTCCCAGTACTCACTGATAACAGGACAGTCCCAAAGAATGTGCGTATGGTCACCAATCTTCCCACACTGTCTCCAACATAGGGCCGCTGAAAGATTTTTGACAAATCTAGAAATTAAAAACGAGGTGCGAAAAAATCTTATTAAAATTTTTCAACTGAAATCTTTCCACATTTGGCTGTTAGTTCCTTTGCGACTGCCCTCGCACAATATGTCCCATTGTTCGTCCTCTATTATAGAATTGGATTCTAATTCCCAGTTTTCTTTTACGTTATAGGTATTTTGACAGTTATTAGATGAGAGAATTTTATATAAATGTGAGACATGTTTCCGGGTTGGAAAGGTCTTTTCTCCAATAGTAATAAAATATTGTTCTATATCATTTGGGTTTCTATTAAGTCTATTACGTTCCTTGTGACTAATAATGTAGTGCCTAATTTGCAAATATCTATATAAATAATTTGCGGGGAGATCAAACTGTTCCTAAAGTTGTGCGAAGGACTGTAAGTCAGCCCCATCGAATAATTGGTTTAGCTGCCCATCTCTTACAGCCTTGGTCCCATGTGGAAGGTGGAAAGTCTATATTATCCACAATAAGCATAGTTCTGGAGACTGACCCTGTATCTCTAAGCATCTTTTTAACCTCTGTCCATATTTTTAAAGTGTGTTTGGTCCATTCATTTCCAATTTACATTTTATTAACAGTTCTGATATCTAGGAAGGGAAGAGTAGATAATTGTATACCTTTAGTTTCACCCTGTTCTATTTGAGGCCATTTTGCTTCCTCATCCCCTTCAATCCAAGTCACAATGGCCGATAACTGCGCTGCCCAATAATACCATTTTAAATTGGGTAGAGCTAAACCACCCCTGTTTTTGGGTAAGTGAAGTGTTTTTAGTCTAATTCTTGGTCTTTTTTGTTGCCAAATAAATTGAGATATTAATTTGCTGAGTATGTTAAATGTTGAGACTGGGACTCTTACTGGCAAAGTTGAAACAAGAACAGAAGACGAGGAAGCAGGTTCATTCTAACAGTTTCCACTCTGCCATATAGGGACAAAGGTAGGACCTCCCATATGGACAAGTCAATTTTGATTTTCTTTATCAATTTGTTATAATTAGCATCAAACAGTTGTGAAGGTTTGGGTGTAAGAATTATCCCTAAATACCTGAAACCTTTTTCTGACCAATAAAAAATCTCACTAAGTTGGCTTGCCGTTGTCCCGACGTCATTAATACTTCTGATTTACTTTGGTTAATTGTATATCCAGATATATCACCATATTCCTTTAAGCGCTTTCAGTCAGCCAAAGCTAAAATCAAAGCGCTGTACAGGTCATTTGAGCAGATTATAAAACACAATTATCACCACAACACAGGACAAACTCAAAGATTAAAGCAATGCATGAGTCTGGGGACTGATGTAAGAGGGTGTTTTATAAATAATAAAATATCATCAGCGAAGAGGGCAGTTTTATGAATTGCCCCCTTTCCATCCCTGATTCCTTGTATATGATCGTCTCGACGTATGGCCTCTGCCAAAGGTTCGATACTTAGGGCGAACAAAATAGGGGACAACTGCCGCACCCCTCGCTCCACATTGAAAAATTCTGAACAACACCCATTAACTCTAACCTTGGATTTAGAAATTTTATAAAATAACGTAACCCAACTTTTGTTTCACCAAAGCCCATCTATATTAGTGTATGTTTAAGAACAACACGGTTGAACGCTTTTTCGGCGTCTAAACTAAGAAGCATGGATGGTTGGGGATCCTATTGTAATTCTTTACTATCAGGAAGTCAA
>NW_015151789.1:51682-52914 GCF_000732505.1 Cyprinodon variegatus | reverse complement strand
AGAGAAAGATATAAATTTTCCCACAACACCCCCGATAACATTGGGACAGAGAGTGGTGAGCTCTCTGCAACATAGAACACAATATGTGCAATCAAGACCAGTGTTACACTAGGATGCAAAAAAGGTCCCTGTGAGTGTAGCTCACTCATGTAAGTAAAACAAAAGGTCTCCTTTTTTTTCTTCTTCTTCTTTTAGACAACAAATAATGTTCTCAATCAGCAATATTACATTCAGTCTTTTCTCATCATACTCCTACTTGACTTTACTATACCTTTAAACAGTTTTAATCTTTTATCTTCACCTGTCTTATCTTCCTGCTCACTCCTGTTCCATCATGGCCTTCAGATCTGCTACAGACAACATCCCGTCTCTCTTTTTCTTCGAGCTGATGCTCCATCCATCTGCTAGTCTTTCTTCAAGGCGCTCCCTTTCTCCGTGAGACACCTGGACCCCCAACCGCTCCAGGGTGTCCGATGCCTCCATCAGCGATGCAAAAGTGCTGTCTCCAGAGTCCGTTTTAATCTTCAGGCGTGCTGGATACAAACACTTCGCCTGTACCCCCTTCTGTTTCAGCTGTTTGATAACTGCATGCACCTTTGCCCGTCTCTTTTGTAACTCCGGGGAGTAATCCTGATCAAAGAAAATCCTCTTGTCTTGAAACGAAACCTGTCCTTGTCTCCACGCTTGCTGTAAAATAACATCTTTCACCGCAGCGTCCAGAAATCTCACGATTATTGAGCGAGGAGGCGCCGCCGGGTTTAATGGCCTGGACAGGAGCGACCTGTGCGCTCTCTCGGTCCTTATATCCAGATCTGGTGGCAGCTTCAGTACTTTAGGCAGTAAATCCTTCACAAACTCCATCACATTCCCTTCTTCACTCCCCTCTGGGATCTGGAAAATGCGTAAATTGTTTCTCCGTAACCTGTTTTGTAAGTCGTCACATGTGGCTGCAAGTTGTGTTTCGCGCTGAAGCAGGTATCGCAGCACCCGGTGTTGCCTCCCCTCCATCTCCTCAGCCGCACCCACACGGTCCTCCAGCTCGTCAATCCTCCAATGGTCGTTCAGTTGTGTCTTTATTTCGGACACAGCTGTCTCCAAGCGACCAAGTACCTCTTTGGTTTGCTTATGTCCCTCAGCGTTTTCCTGTCGCATCTTTCTCATTTTTTCCAGCATAGACATCTCGCCCGCTAGCTTATCAGGTTTTTGGCTAGTATTAGCATCTGGTGTGTCTG
>NW_015151789.1:48991-50229 GCF_000732505.1 Cyprinodon variegatus | reverse complement strand
CACATAAAGTTTGTTTAATCCATCAGTATCAATTTAGATTTATCTTCTTAGAGGTTTTTTTTCCCAATTTAAACAAAAAATCATAATCTTTTCACCAGTCCGGTCTTAAGACCTCTGCACCAGTGCTTTTCAGCCTCATTTTAGGATCCTTGTTAAACTATATGTGCACATTTATGGAACCCCAAGATTTATTTGCTCACATCAGACACCAAAATAAGTTTTCACACCCAATGATTTTTAATTCTAAGCGTCCCCCAAAAATGACATGTTTGAATTTTTAAATAGGAGAACACCTCTAAGGGGTTCTGAAAAAGTGGTATGTTTTGTTTTTCTCCTGAAAATCCCATTACCTGTGTAGTTTTTAGGGAGGTGGGCACATAAAGATTCAGGGTGCTGTATCTGGCCAGCGTATCAAACATAAAAGGACAGTTACTGCCCTCAATCAAAATATCTATCACTGCTGCTGGAAATTTCTAAAAAAAACTACCTCCATAACTACACAACTAGTGGGATCCCGGCCTCCCTAGTATTGCTGGGGGTGGGGCGGCTTGCGGCACTGGCCTCTCTGTCCCTCTCTCAGCTCACTCCTCTGGGACTGCAAACGGTGTGTAGGATAACCGTTTTGACACCACTTTGCTCTATGTCCCATTCGTCCGCAGACCCAGCAAGTGATATACCTGTCGTTTTGATCGTATCCTCTGCCCCTCTCTCTGCCACGTCCCCCAGCAAACGCTGCTGACATGATAACCAGAGAAGAGGATAAAGCTTTGATGGGTGAGCAGCTGTGGGATAAACCCACAAAGGCCAAGTGCTCTAAGAGCAGTCACAGGAACTTCCACAGAGGTGTGACCAACACATTTCTCTTGAGTTTCAGAACTTATAGAGCCAGACTGGACGAGAAAGCCCGCCCTGCTATGAGCCACTAAGACAGAGAGAGACTGCCTTGCTGTGGCCTGCCTGCTAAACTCCAGCTGGATGGAAACTCAACCTTCCAAATAGACATGGACAATAAGGTTTGCAGGTTTAGCATGAATAGGGACGGAACAAACAAAATGTCTTTTGATGATGAGTAAAGTCAAGCTAACAGGATGGACTGCATGCTACGCTATGCTACAGGAATATGTGTTGAGCTGTTGCTAAAGCTTAGACCAGCTTTATTCACTAAGGTTTAAACACTGATATAACATTAGTGTTCATGTGTTCACAGAGACTCATTTTCAAGCATGTCAGACAAAAAC
>NW_015151789.1:43814-44218 GCF_000732505.1 Cyprinodon variegatus | reverse complement strand
GCTGCTAGCTATTTCAAAGAGGGTAAAGAATTATTTAACTAAAGGTTTTGGTTCCTGATTAAGCAAATCATTCAATAAAACAAATAATGTTTTATTCCCCTCATGGATTTGCATTGTGAATTGGTCTGAAAACATTCAAATTTCTTTCAAATTAGTGAAAAGCTAATTTGATTATATGACGTTGTTGTTTTGGTGCTGTTGGATTTATCATCTGCTTTTGATACAGTTGATGATGTCATTTTACTTTCCCGTCTGGAACAGTGGGTGGGCGTCGGTCACATAGCTCTAGATTGGTTTAGATCATATTTGGCTGAACGTACTTTTTGTGTCTGTCTTGATGGCCATAGGTCCCCCTCTGCTCCACTGTCGTGTGGTGTCCCACAGGGCTCAGTTCTAGGCCCGCT